>NW_020955854.1:40004-80834 GCF_003031625.1 Empidonax traillii
TTAGTCAAAGAAGTGAGAGTAATCACTCCTTAAATCATTGTCTGTCTTAATCTCATTATAAATGTTCCGTTTGTAGCAATAACTCTGCAAAAGAAGTTTGTGTTGAGTGGGCAGATGGTGTCCATGTTATATTTAGGCAGCTGTCCAGCAGAAGATTATACTTGGGGTCTGTAAATACACCACAGGAACTCCAACACCCCCCCTCCCCAACCCAATATATTACAGAATTTATGGCATTTGAAGGCTTAAAAAAAGTAAATCTTTATCAGTTTTGAAGAGAGAAAAATTCTCAGTATTCCTCTTGCACTTCCTATTCTGATCACTGAAAGAAATACTCTTGGGGCTGTTGCTCTGCGAGATGCTTCTGAAGGAACTTGCTGGTGATGACAAATTAGCAGAAGACATCTTTTTCATACAGTATTTCCAACTTTTCGTGGCTGAGGGCTGTTCTGTGATTTACTTTAAATAAATAAATGAAAATAAAATATAAGTATTTGGCTTTCTGTTACTTTTTAGCTGCACTGATCATCTGTTAATAATGTATTTTAGGTTTGGTTTAGACATGCAGAAGAGATTGGTAATTAATGGAATGTATATTTGAAAATAACTGGCAGCTTATAAAGATTCTGTGAACTTTCCATCTAATCATCCTGATTTTGTTTTCATACAATCAGATTTTCTTCTGGTAGTTCATAACCAAGTTAAATGTGGGTCAAAGCTGCTGATTTTTTCCACTTTGTTCTATTGAAGTTTTTCTGGAGTCTGCACACAAAAAAGAACAACAATTTCAATAGTACATTCCTATTTAACCAATGGAAACACAAAGTCACTAGTATGCAAATTCACCCTACAGCTGAGTGACAGGGAAAAGAAGAGATAAGCAACCCTGAGAGACCTAAATGACAGTAGAATATTCATATTATGGGAAGTGTCTTATTTACTTGTTCAGAAATTTTGTATGTCAAAGTGTTATGAACAGAGTTTAAATGCTTCATTTGTTACAAAATTAATTTATTCCTGTTTTTATCTGCTGCAGGAACTCATTATACGATGACAAATGGAGGGAATATCAACAGTTCAACACATTTACTGGATCTTCTGGATGAGCCAATTCCCGGAGTAGGAACATACGATGACTTCCATACCATTGACTGGGTTCGAGAGAAGTGCAAAGACAGAGAAAGGCATAGACGGGTACTTGACATAAATAACAGTATTTGGAAAATATTTTTGTTTGGATATTGGAATTAAGGTCTGATCTAGTAACGCATACAAATATGTGCATGCACTTCAAATTTGTTCATAATTATATCAGCTAGAACTGCTTGAATACTGTTTAAGAAGCACTGCTTCATTGACACCTGCAGTCTTGCAACAGTATTCTAACTTGGAAAGGAAATTAATTTAGTAATTTAGTAGAGTGGGAATAGATTCTGGTCACCCAAATACCATTTTTACAGTACTGCTTCTTTTGCATACTAGTGCATTTAAGGCTACTTTCCCGTGTAGATGAATTTGTAATAGCACAGTAGTGCTTATGGTGGTACTTGCAGAGAACAGTGAAGGCTGATGTATATTGCTTTTATACTGACACAAATGTATCTGTGCTACTGCTATGTGTGTGTATATATATCTCTGTGTGTGTGTGTATATATATATATATATATATATATATATATATATACTGCTGTGGTTGTTTGAATTATGGAAAGTGGAAATTCTCATCTCTTAACCACTTACATCAGCATATATCTGTTTAACCAAAGAGTAGTCTCAAATATGTATGTTAACTATCCTCTCTCCTATCACACAACTGCTTTTCTCCTCTTCAGTCATTTCTTCAGAGGATCTTCAAAGTTCAGGCTGTTCATCTTTATCAGTGTACTCTGCAAGGAGTTCTTTCATGAAGCAGACTGAAGTTGTATTAGTCAATAACATGCTAGATACTGTCATTCACATAGTAAATTTGTTTAATAGCATTTTAAAAGGAAATGTGCTACGTAGAGTCTTACCGCCGAACCTTTGAGATGCTCACATTAATTGACCTTAAAAACGGCACAGATTTGGCAATGTGATTTCTCCTAAATATTTTTCACTGAACAAAATTAATAGTTAAAAATTAATTGTAATTGTAGGGAGGGATGAGGGGAGAGGTTCCTTCACATCCAAAACTATAGCATTATTCTGCTTTCTTTGGAGATGCCATTTTTAACTTTGTGGATGCAAATGTAGGATGTGTATGCTGATTTACTTTGACATGGTAAAAAAAACCTCCAGTCTTACACTAGTTTAAAAAAACAAAGTATTCATAATTGCACTATCTAGTGCTTTTTCAAAGAAAAGAGACCCTTGGACAATTGATCTAAGAACACGTACCTTGTTTGAATGCTTTTAATGAAAGGTAAGAAGGTGTTTCCGTGTAATACTTCATTTCATAATTTGACATCTAAGTAGTAATTAACACAGTGCCATTTTTACACTGTAGATGTGCAGGTTAGTGTCTAGTGGATATGCCATTGGGTAGAATGCTGTGCCTGACCAAATCCTGGCAAGTCAGAGCACACCTGTAAATAGTTAATCTAGAGTGAAGTTTCACAGCTGTTACTCATTTTAATGTCCAAGACCAGAGAAGTCAGACAAGACAGAACTACTGGGAAATTTATAAATATACCCTGAATGAAGGAGACTGACTGGCCATGTAATCAAAGATGCGAAAAGAAGGGGGTGATATTGTTTTCAAGATTTCCTTGTCTAGTGTTGTGCTTTCTTGGCTTGTTTTTGGTTGGTTGAGTTGTGTTGGCTTGGTTTGGTTTTGTTTTACTGTTTGTTGCACATTCTTCTTTTACCGTATGAAAAACCCACAAGAATACAATGCAATTACATAATGAAGGTTTAATCATAAAACTAGTTATGCACAAATTACGGCTAAGTGCATAAAGTAAGTAAGGCTAAAATTAGAACAGCTGTTTTTTTCAGTACAATAACTTAAGGCATCATTTCTAATAGTTTTCTAGAAGTATTACCGCATAGTTATAATTTTTTTGGTTTCATTTTATTTTCATATGTTTTTAGTCTAAAGATAAAGATGTTTATATTTGAAGTAGTTTAGGAATTTTAATCTTATGGAATAGCTTATTAGTAGTAGGCTAATAGTTTATTTGAGGTTCAGCAAAAAATAATATGTAGGAGAGAAATAATTTTACAAGTACATGGTCTAGATATGCGTCATAGAAATTAATCCTTTAATCTAATAATGCATTTCCTGGGTTTTAGTTCTTTAAATTAAGCAAATTTACTTTTCTCTGTCAGTGTTTGATGTCTGAATGACTAAGCTGATTTATCTATGTAAAGCATTAAATACACTCGTCATTTAAAGAGAGGGCATATTTGCCTGCAGCCTGAATCACGCAGTTTGTATGTCATGCTTAATTGTTTTCTCTTATTCATGTTAGAGAAACACACACAACTATACAAAATGATTTCTGTTTGCAGATTAACAGCAAGAAGAAAGAATCAGCATGGGAGATGACAAAAAGTTTGTACGATGCATGGTCAGGATGGCTCGTAGTAACGCTAACGGGTTTGGCATCAGGTAAATGAAAAAAGATGATTTCTTTCTTGTATTTGTCAGCAAGTATAGTTGCTATGTTTTTCCTTTGTTGTCCACCATCCTGGCTAAGAACTAGTTCAGGCTACTACCATAAATCCATAAAAGAAGGAAAAAGCTGACTGTCTTAATTTACAGGCTTCAGTGTTTTAAGGAGAGGGTTTGCTGATCAAATGGAAAACAAAATCCTCACTGAATTTAATGAGTTTCTTGAGAGTTTTTGAACTTCCACCCACCAAACTATCAGCGTTCCTTAGTCCTGTGATTAAGATTTGTGTTTTCCCTTTCTGTAAAATTTTGCGCTTTTTTCCTACAGGATTTCTTGTGAAAAGTGATTGTAAAAGTAGCTCTGGTGTATATGTAGTTTTGGTAAGCACATTTCCTTGTAAAGCATGTGTTTATTCATGAGCAAAGTCTAGCTATATATTTATATCATACCTTTACAGAGAGTGTTACACAGAAAATGTTATCTTTAACACGTAAAGTTTGTTGGCCTATATTTCAGTTCTCCCTTTGTTTTTAAAATGTATTTTAGGATGAGTTTTACATCTAAAACCATCTAATAGTTTGTGGCCCCACTGTCAGGAGGTGCTGCTTTTGATCAGTGTACTTTGAAGTGACCAAAACCTGCAGGAGTGAAAAATCACAATCTTTCTGCCCAGTTTTTCAAAAAAAGTATTTCAAACAGACATTTTACTTTAAATGCTGGGAAAATTGGATTAGTTCTAGAGTTCTACGCTTGTTAAAAAGGCTTGGTAACAGTATAATTACTGCTTACATATATACATAATCACTTCACAAATCATATATAAATTAATGCATATGCAGAGTTTGTAGCATGTTTATATGCTTCTGGTTCCCCGACCATGAGTGTATAATTACTGGAAATTGCTTTTGATAATTTTAGTGGGAACGTGCAGGGTTGTGTTTTCACCCCCCAAGCTGCTATGTATATTAACATTGCTTTACTATGTTTCTGAGCAACAAAGTGAGCAAGTTCTGGTCTTGAATCTTTCTAGGTTTTTCAGTTTCCACTGGTTTTTGTTGTATGTGTCTAGTGCATATTAAATGGTGCAACCTTGAGTTCAGTCATGGAGAGATCTTATGTTTATGTATTTTAATTAATTAGGTTGAAATTTTGTTCTACTGAAATACTGCTTTTGACTTGGATTTTGGTTGACCAAGGTTCTTAAACCTTCCTGACCACCTGGGCACACCACTGGCCCGTGTTCAGTGGCTGTCAACCAGCACCCCAGGTCCTTTTCTGCCCGACAGCTTTCCAGCCACTCTTCCACAAGCCTTTAGTGCTGCAGGGGATTGTTGTGACCCAGGGCAGGACCCAGCACTTGGCCTTAGATGATTGGCCTCGACCCATCGATCCAGCCTGTCCAGATCCCTCTGTAGAGCCCTCCTACCCTCAGCAGATCAATACTCCTGTCCAGCTTAGTGTCATCTGTGAACTTCCTGAGGGTGCGCCCTTGTCCAGATCATTGACAGATATTGAACAGGACTGGCCCCAGTACTGAGCCCTGGGGAGCACCCACGGGTGATAGGCCATTTGGATGCAGCACCATTCACCATCACTCTGTGGGCCCAGCCATCCAGCCAGTTTTTAACCCATCAAAGAGAGCACCAGTTCAAGCCATGGGCTGCCAGCTTCTCTGGGAGAATGCTGTGAGAGACAGTATCGAACTCCAGGTAGACTACATCAACAGCCTTCCCCTCATCCACTAGGTGGGTCTCTTTGTCACAGAAGATCAGGTTGGTCAGGCAGGACCTGCATTTCCTAAATCCATGCTGGCTGGGCGTGATCCCCTGATTGTTCTGACTGTGCTTTGTGATCACGCTCAAGATAATCTGTTCCATAACCTTTCTGGCACTGAGGGCAGGCTGACGGGCCTGTAGTTCCCTGGATCCTCCTTCTGACCATTCTTACAGATGGGCTGGGACCTCCCAAGTAAAACAGGACTTAGGATGATGGAGAGTGACTTGGTAAGCTCTTCTGCCAGCTCCCTCAGTTCTCTTGGGTGAATCCTATCTGGCCCCATAGACTTGTGAGTGTCTAAGTGGCACAACAGGCAACTACTCCTGCTGGATTGCAGGGGTTCTATTCTACTCCCTGTCCCCATCTACCAGCTTAGGGATTGCCCTGAGGGTAACTGGTCTTTCTCTTGAAGACTGAGGCAAAGAAGGCATTAAGTACCTCAGCCTTTTGTTCCTTCTTGGCGACAGTGTTTGTCCCCCCACATCCAGTAAAGACTGGGAGACTTTCCTTGGTCTTCCTTTTGTTGTTAGTGTCTTTATAATGTCTTTCTAATTTTCTCTGTATGAGACCTAATGACATCCTTGTACGCTTTCTGAGTTGCCTAACCCTCCTTCTTCCAGAGGTCATAAATTCTCTATTTTCCCCTGAATTCTAGAGAAAGGTCCCTGTTCAGCAAGGTCACTCTTCTTCCCCACCAGCTTGTCTTTCAGCACATAGGTATGGCCTGCTCCAGTGTCTTTAAGATTTTCTTCGTGAAGAATGTACAGCCTCCCTGGACCCCTCTGTTATTAAGGTCTGTTTCCCAAGGGTTCCCTCTAAGCCAGTGTCCTGAACAGGCCAAAATCGGCCCTCCGGAAGTCCAAGGTAGAGGTTAGACCCCCTTCCTTACTTCACCAAGAACTGAAAACTCTGTCATTTCTTGGACGATGTGCCCAAGTCAGTCTCTGACCGCTGCTTCTCCTGCCAGCCCTTCTCTGTTTGTAAATAGCAGGTCTAGTGGGACACAGCCTCTGTTAGGCTCACTTACCAGCTATGTCAGCTAACTCGCTCCAGGAGCCTCCTAGCCTGCCTCCTCTCTGCTGTGTTGAGTTTCCAGCAGACATCCAGCAAATTAAAGTCTCCCAGGAGAACAAGGGCTAGTGATTGTGAAATGTCAGCCAGCCACTTAGAGAATACTTCATCTGCCTCTTCATCCAGGCTGGGTGGTCTGTAACAGACTCCCGCCAGGATGTCTGCCTTGTTAGCCTTCCCCCACCACTTCTTACCCACAAGCACTCAGCCTTATCATCACTATCCTAGAGCTCTACACAGTCAAAGAATTCCTTAATATACAAAGCCACCCCACTGCCTCCTTGCTCTTCTGAAGAGCTTGTAGCCATCCATTGCTGCACTCCAGTCATGTGAGTCATCCCGCCACATTTCCTTGATGGCAGCTACATCATAGTGTTCCTGCTGCACAATGGCTTCCAGCTCCTCCTGCTTGTCACCCATACATGCATTAGTGTACATGCACTTCGGCTGGACTATCAATTTCACCCCTAACTCTGGCATGCCGCCCCCAGGCTCATCTCTAGGGAACCTAGTCTTATCCCCTTCTGCCTTCAAACCTAGTTTAAAGCCCTTTCAGGCAGCCCTGCCAACTCACAGGCTGGAGTCCTTGTTCACCTTTTAAACAGGTGAATCCCATCTGTCTCCAGCAGGATTGGTGCCAAATAAACTGCCCTATCACAATAATAGTCCTCTTAACTCCTTTGTTTCAGTGGACTGTTGGAGAACAAAGGAAAAAAAGGCAAGAAAAAATCCCACATTTAATTGGGAAATATACAAAGAACTCAGTTCTTCACCAAATACTAATGTTACCATATTGAGAACAGGACTTCAGTAATATATTAATGTCTATTTAATTAGGTTTTCTGTAGTCTCAATTTACATCTGTGAATACCAACACATTTCTTCATTTTAGCTTGTGTGTTATTCTTATTTACAAGAACATTAATACAAAATTGTTTCTACAACAGGGGCATTGGCAGGCCTGATTGACATTGCTGCTGACTGGATGACTGACTTGAAGGAAGGCATTTGCCTTAGTGCTTTGTGGTTTAACCATGAGCAGTGTTGTTGGGGTTCAAACGAGACCACATTTGAAGAGAGAGATAAATGTCCGCAGTGGAAAACATGGGCAGAACTAATAATTGGGCAAGCAGAAGTGAGTACATACCCATTCTTTTATGATCTTGCACAACAATTTGTGTGAATATGGAAAAAAAATAATGAACTTTAGTTTAGGGTTCTAAACCCAGATTTGGGTTGGACTGCCTGCACCATTTTTAAGCATTTGATTTGATTAATAGGTTATAGTGTAATACATGTGTATTTCATGAACTGCAAGGGGCCTTGGAGTGTTACAGGTGTAAGGAAGTTACAAGAGTATAGAACTGTTAATAACGCGAGAACTTCTATTCCTCATCTTAGCTGTACATAAAATAAATAAAAATTACATTTATGGTGTCCTCTGATATATAAGAATAGATTTTTCTTTTTTTCTACCACAATTCTTTTTTTTAAATAAGGGTTTACTCAGTATTCAGCAGATTTTAGCAGCTAATAGCTATTAAAAACACACCTGTGCTATGTTTATTTTTTCTTTTTAAGATGAAATGTTAGAAAAATTTATACCTTCTATAACCCAGTCTGTGCTGATGTCATTGCTTTATGCTTTTCAAACAAAATTCTCTCTTGACCTGGTAATAATTATTGTCCTTAAAATGTGCATGTAAATGTATTTGCAGCAAGAGTAGTTGTGGATTATTTTAAGTAGTAATTTTGCTCCTATGTCAAATTTATTTTCTGACTTTTTATTTTGCTTTCAGGGTCCAGGTTCATACATAATGAACTACATAATGTACATTTTCTGGGCATTGAGCTTTGCCTTCTTAGCAGTTTCTCTGGTGAAGGTATTTGCTCCCTATGCCTGTGGCTCAGGGATACCTGAGGTGAGGTCTAACTAATATCTATCTATATATATTATAGCTGCTTCGTATTAACGTGAAAATTACTGCTGCCTTACAGGGTTGGGGAAGGAAGAGGGAGCACCCTGCCTAAGAAATCTATTAACACAAGTGTTCAGATTGAAAACACGTAATTGTGCTAATTGTTTCTGGGAAAAATACCCCAAATGTAAGAGAATCTCCTGAGTCAGTAGATTTTGCTCCATGCTTCTGTCAGGACCGCTTTTTAAGGAAGTGTTTAGCTTAAGAGAGTATACTCCTGAAGAGTGATTTCCAAACCTCCCCCTGTCCTCACCCTCCTTTTGGAGGTAAGAGAATACTGACTCACTGACAGAATACAGGTCCTTGGATACAGCAATTGATCTTTTGTTGCAGTGGCTTTAGTCGCCTTAACTAGCACAAATCAACACAGTCACAATGTAAAATGTGTAATACCCTCAAAAACTCGCTGTTTGTATTGCTGTCTGCTACTATCCACAAAATGGGAGAGAAAAACCCAAAGTCAAATAAATTGTGGTCAGTCTCACTTCTTCAGTCTTTCTGTAAATATTTCTTTATATGTGTGTTTTGTAGACGTTGAAGGACAAAGCCTACCTCTGAATAAGCCTGGAGTAGTCCTGTGCCATTATTCCAGAAGATGTCACCCTAAATTTGTTTCTAGATTTAGCTGTCTTTGCTTTCTAGGCACAGCTGCCCAGTATTTTGTGTACATCCTATTTATGGACAGGTTGTCGTTTCCTATGATAACTATATTATTTCCTATATATGGACATATTTTCCAGGCTAGTAATATGACATTAAGTACATTAATACCTTAGGCAAGTGGCACATCTTTCCTGGTGGAGAAAGGCTGATCTTTTCCATTTTTATGTCAAGAAATCTACCGTTATTTTTTTATGTCATGATGGTAAAACATAAAGAGAAAACAGAGGTATAATATTGGTGCAAATGGGATATTGCTAAAATAGATCACCTTGGGTATAGTTTTTGCAGGTTTATTTTTCCTTTGGAAGTTTTCTGCCTTTCACTTGATAATGTACATCATAAAGAAATGAATGCAGTCTTAGAAGCTGCTGCAAATTAATTTGCTACTAAATGTAATTGATAATGTTGTATGTTATTGTCCAGTGTTTTAGAGTAAATTGCAAATGGAAAGCCTCAGGCAACCAGATAGACTCAGTGTAGCAATCTGAACAATATGTGTTTTAAAGTGTGATAAAGTCAGTCATTTGAAAAGGCTCGTTTTTGAAGTTCTGCACCTAAAATTATAGAATTATTTTCTGCAGAAAGCACAATGCAATAACATATTAATTTTTTTTTATTATTTCTTCCAGATAAAAACTATTTTGAGTGGCTTCATCATCAGAGGTTACTTGGGGAAGTGGACTTTGATGATAAAAACAATTACATTAGTATTGGCTGTCGCATCAGGTTTGAGTCTAGGAAAAGAGGGTCCCTTGGTACATGTGGCCTGCTGTTGTGGGAATATTTTTTCCTACCTCTTCCCAAAATACAGTACAAATGAAGCTAAAAAAAGAGAGGTAAATTTTTTTCAAAACATTTTTAGAATTATTAGTAAATATTAAATATCTGTGCATTTACATTGATTTGTTTAAAAGACAGTATTTTTTCTCTTGAATAGTGTTTTGTGTTTATCAGTAGTTATTAATTGTGTTAAGAACAATGTATCATCCCTAGCATTCTCAAAGGTAGATAATTTCCACGTCAGTTTGCATTTCTCCCATCTCAGAGACCATTTGATTTTATTTAAATTCTTTCTGTTCTTGGCCCTATGTTTTGGTAATTAATGAGTATTCAGTTGTGAGGACAGCACAGTATTGTGAACCCATGAACAACGTATTCCTGGTAACAACAGTGTTTTTCTGCTCTGTTTCAGTTTGATGTTTTTAGTGGTGGTGGGTTAGACTTGGTGCCTGCTAAGTTGTTCTCTCACCCCTCTATCTTGACAAGACAACAGGAGAGAATAAGATGAAAAGCTCATAGGTCAAAATAAGGACAAGGAGATCCCTCCCTCACCAGTTACCATCACAGGCCAAACAGGCTGCACTTGAGGAAAGTTACTTTATTGCCACTTAATAACAGTAGAATAGTGAGCAATAAAAAACGAAGTACACCTTGCCCCTGCCCTCCCTTCTTCCCAGGCTCAGCTTCACTCCTAACTCTTCTATCCCAAAGCCCCCACAAGGTGACACTTCGTCTCTGCTGCTCTTTCCTCTTGATACTCTTCCCCTGCTCCAGTGTGGGGTCCCACCCATAGGAGACATTGCTTCAAAAATTCCTTCAGTATGGGTCCTTTCCACAGGGTGCAGTCATTCAGGAATGGACTGTCCCAGCCCAGATCAGCCACAGGCTGCAGTGCTTGCAAGAAACCTTCTCCTTCTTGGGCTCCTCTCCACAGGCCATGGCTCCTGCCAGGAGCCTGCTCTGCCGTGGTCCTCCATGGGCTGCAGGGGGACAACCTGTGTCACCACGGGCTGCAGGGGAATCTCTGCTCTGGCACCTGGAGCACCTCCTCCCCTTCCTTCTTCACTAACCTTGGTGTCTGCAGAGCTGTTGCTCTCACATTTTTCTCACTCCACTCTCTGAAAGCTGCTGTGCAGTGGTTCGTATCGTTTAAGTATCTTATCACAGGGACACTTCCAGCATCACTCACAGGCTCAGCTTTGGGCAGGGACAGATTCATTTTGGAGCCAGCTCTGTAGGACATGGGGCAGCCTCTGGTATCTTCTGACAGAAGCCACCCCTGCAACCCCTCTACTACCAAAACCTTGTCATGTAAACCCAATAGAGGGAGCCATGCTATTGGAAGTGAGTATAGTCATAGAGAATAGCAAGCTTTAACATTCTTATTAATTCAATAAGATTTTTGTATTGTAAAATTAAAAAGGATGTTATCTAAGCTGTGCTTCAGATCTCTGCTCAACTTCTCTACTTCTAGAATGAGACTGCAGAACATGGGAAAATTTGGTTCTCTTCATATTTCATATCTCTGCATTCTTAAATCATTTAGCTTATTGTGGTTTAACTGCTCATCTCAGAATAGTGTAATAATTCTTTGAGTTTCTCTGTGTATTCTTCAACAGGTGTGTTAAGGGCTACTACCCAGGGGTCAGTGTTCTTACAAGGAATTTATGCAGTATTGTTATAATTAGCACTAACCATCCTCATATATTGAACATAATTCATCCATGATGGTGTAGGACCAGTTGCTGCTTTAGTTCCTCCTATTCTCAGTTAATCTCAGTTCACCTCAGTTCTTTTTCTGGGTTTTTGCTTAAAGACTACTGAGTGCAAATCTCCAGGACTGATATAAAAAACTATGTAGTCCGTAATCAGTTTATGTCCCTTGAATAATATTTGTGGCTGATGGAATTCTCCATCATGCACATGTAGAAAACAATGGACTATTTCAATTGGAAGGAACCTGCAGTGATCATCCAATCCAGCTGCCTGACCAGCTCAGAGCTGACCATAAGCTAAAGCATGTTGTAAACCACCTCTCTAGAAGACTGTTCCAGTATGACCACCCTCTCAGTAAACAAATGCTTCCAGATGTCCAGTCTAAATATCCTGTGGCACAGCTTTAAAGCATTCTCATGTGTCCTATCACTAGATATCACAGAGTTCGACACATCAAGAGCTCAGCATCTCCCTCTCCATTTTAACTCCTCAGGCAGCTATAGAGAGCAGTAAGGTTGCCCTTCAACCTCCTTTCCTCCAAACTAGACAAGCCAAATGTTCTTAGTCAGTCCTCCCAGGACACTCCTTCCATCCTTGTCACCAGCTTTGTCCTCCTCCTCTGGATCCAGCCAAGGACCTTCACATCCTTCTTGAACTGTGGGGCCCAGAACCACTCGCAGCACTACGTGGGAAGCCCCACCAAGGCCGAATGCAGTGTGACAGTCACCTCTGCTGACCGGCTGTTTGTGCCGTGCTTGATGCTCCCCAGGATGGGGTTTGCCCCCTGGGCTGCCTGAACACACTGATGACCGACACTGAGCTGCTGCCCACCAGCACCCCCAGATGCCTCTCTGCAGGGCTGCTTTCCAGCCACTCCTCTCTCAGTTTATACTCGAGCCTGGTGTTACTTCATCCTAGGTGTGCAGCATTTTGACTCATTAAATTTCATCCCATTAATTACTGCCCAGTGCTCCAGTCTATCTGGACCCTTCTGCAAGGCCTGTTGTCCCTCAGGAGAGTCAACACGTCCCTGTTTGGCATAATCAGCAAATTTACACATGGTGCATTCAACTCCTGCATCCAGGTCTTTAAATACACTGAACAGAATGTTGGTGACCTTTTGGCGGAGGAGCTCACGGTGAACAAATGCACACAAACCAATATGGTTTAAGCAGAATGTTACACTTTATTTACATAACCCAGACTCTTATGTATCTTCAGAGCCCTGCAGCGTGTGAACACCTTTAAACCATTGGTTAAATGTTGTGAATCATGAGCTAAACATGTATCACTAACACCCTGATCATTGGTTACATGCAGCTGTGCACACACTATGAAATCTTCATCTTTCCCCAAAAACTCCTCCTTATTATCTCAATAGTTGACATTCTTGCAGCCTGATATCAGTGCTCAGTACTTTTCCCGCAACGTGCAAGCAGGCCTCTTGCTAAGACAGGCTGAGGCCTATTAGTATGGTTTGTTCATGGTGCTTATTATTAGTTAAGCACCCCATAGTGACCAGTCACCTGCCAAATGGGGCTCCATTCACTACAACTCTTTGAGACCTGATGTTCACCCAGTTCTTCAGCTGTTCATTCCACAGCTGGACAACTGGTCCAGAAGGATTATGTGAGGGACAGTATCTAAAACCTCACTGAAATCCAGAAAAACTACATCCAGAGCCTTCACTTCGTCCACTGGACAAGTGACCTTATTATAGAAAGATACCAAATTAGTTAAACAGGACTTTCCTTCTGTGAACCCATGTGGACTGTACCTGATGACTGCTTTAATATTTAAAAGCCTTTCAGTGGTAGCCACTATAATCTTCTCAGCTCCTTGAAAACTGTGGAAGTTGGGGGCTAAGCTAAAAGGTTTTAGTTCTCTGGGTCTTCCCTCACGCCCTTGATATAGGTTGGACTCACACTGGCTAGCTTCCAGTCAACCAGATCCTCCCCAGACTCCTAAGAGCTTTGGTGGAGGGGTCTAGCCATAACATCCACTAGCTCCTTCAGTACTCTGGGAAGAATCCCATCAGGCTCCATGGACTTACTAACATTCAGCTGATACAGCTGACCCCTTAAAATTTCAGTGGCCACAGATGGAAAGTCACTGTTCCCACACTTGTGGTCATTTGACTCAGGATACCAGGCAGCCCAAAGTCTATCTGTATTATTAGAAAGAGTGAGGAAAAAAAAACATGGAATGCCTATGCTTTTTCCTCGTCCCTATTAGTCAGATGACCATCTTCAATAAGTGTCAGTTCAATGTTTTTCTTAGACCTCCTCTTGCTATTAATGTACTCAAAAAAGCCCTTCTTTTCATCTGACACTGGCCAGTTTCAACTCTGAACTGTGAGCAGTGTCCTTGGCTTTGTCATGTCTAGTGCCTGACTGATGGCTGCTGTGGCCACTCTCCACATCTAAGGAGCATTCTCATACAGTAACTTCATGCTTTTCTGTTACTAAATATGTGTATCCTTAACAGAAACATAGAAGAAACTGACAGCTGTAGTAAGATTCTGTTCTTCATGTTTAAAACATGTAACGAACTGCAAAAAAACACTCATCTTTGTTCTTTTCCAGGTGTTGTCGGCTGCCTCAGCAGCAGGAGTTTCTGTAGCCTTTGGAGCCCCAATTGGGGGAGTCCTTTTCAGTCTGGAGGAGGTATGTCAAGAGATGGCACTGAAGGATAGATACTGTAAGAAAGTCTCTTTTAGCTTAAATAATCTCAGACTCCTTTAAGCTGCAGAGAGTCTTTCCTAAGAAGGGAATTATTTTTTGACCCACATAGCAAAGTCAAGAGTCCTCCTAAAGATATTTTTTCTTTTCTTTGGATGAATGTCAGCTTTCCTTTATTCTCAGTTATTTTTTCCTGGAGAAGGGCTGAGTCCATTAATAATTACAGTTTACATACAGATAGAGATACAGTAGCTTTTCAGTCTAGGAGTTTATTCTGAAAACAAATAAACAGAGCTCTTATTTTTCATTTTGAAAGAGGGTTTAGAAACTTACTGGACAGTTTTGTGAAGCAAGTATTTAAATATTACTGAAAGTTTCAGACAGTGAACACAATTGAATATAATAATTATTAAAAGGACAGATATGCTATAAAACTGATCTGAAAGGCAACCAAACTCTCTTCTCCAAGAAGTTATTTATATTAAATTAGTTTTAATTAGTCATTTTCAAAATATATAAAAATGTTATTCTTATAATTGGCATTTTTTAAGAAAATGAAAAATCTATTAATTGAAAAAGGGAGCAAAATATTCTTTCATGTATAATTTTTTTTATATCCTTAGGGGATTTTCAGAAATTCCTTTGTTGCCAAAAAAATGCAGAAGAAAACTATCTTGAAATTCAAGTCAGGCTATGTGGGGCTTAAATATGAAATTGCATATTCTGTTTTGAGGACTTTGATTTTATTGTTTGTTTGTTTTAATCATACTTCCAAAAAATAACAGATCTGTCAAAAACCTTTCAGTGTAGGTTGAAAGGAGATGAAACTGTATTAGCAGGAAATTTGAGAGTGCAGCTAGTACACAGCCTGGTTCTCATGAACGCTAAAAAGAGACATAAATAGAGCAGCTTATAATCATAAATTACTGTGCATCATTTCCTAACAGTCTTAAAAAAGAAGTGGTTTCAGTACTGCTTTAGTATTGACTTTAAAACTGATACAAGTATGAGTTGTTGTAGAGCTTTTTAAAAATGTAGGATGTGCTGGAGTGCCCGTGCTCTAAGTGATCAGAGTAATACTGATAATCTAAGAGTACTTTTTTTTAGCTTAAACCATGTGAGCAGCAGTACTCTAACACATGCATAAACTTGTCTTTCCAGTTTTTTAAATCGATTTACTAATAATTCTCATGTATTGCCTTTTGCAGGTCAGTTACTATTTCCCACTGAAAACTTTATGGAGATCATTTTTTGCTGCTTTAGTAGCTGCGTTTGTTTTAAGGTCCATCAATCCTTTTGGTAATAGCCGCCTAGTTCTTTTTTACGTGGAATATCACACTCCTTGGTACCTTTTTGAACTGCTTCCTTTTATTCTTCTGGGAGTATTTGGTGGGCTCTGGGGAGCGTTTTTCATTCGAGCAAATATCGCATGGTGTCGTCGACGCAAATCTACAAAATTTGGGAAGTATCCTGTCCTGGAGGTTATTATTGTTGCAGCAATAACAGCTGTCATTGCATTTCCTAATCCATATACAAGGCTAAACACCAGTGAGCTTATTAAGGAGCTCTTCACAGACTGTGGGCCGTTAGAATCCTCCTCGCTCTGTGACTACAGAAATGATATGAATGCAAGCAAAATAGTAGATGATATTCCTGACCGTCCAGCAGGCACTGGAGTCTATTCAGCTATATGGCAGTTGTGTTTAGCACTCATATTTAAAATAATCATGACAGTCTTCACCTTTGGTATCAAGGTAAGTGTGAATGCAATAGCTGTGTCATCTGCTGTGATTATTTAATTATTGCCTTTCTCATTTTCCATCTTTCAAAGACAGTAGCTTTGTTTATAGATTTCTTTTCATCTGTAGTTCTTTTAAAAAAGGTCTTTTTACTCTTGGTTAATAAACAAGTCTTGTAGAAAACAATATTAAGTTTATTTAAATTCAGATTAGCCCTTTGTTTTGCTGAATAGAAACATGTGCTAAATGCAATAGGGAGCAGGAACTGTGTGGATGTATGGCTGTTCCTATGGCCTGATTCACCAATAGGGATGACTCTAAAATTTTCAAGAGCAGAGTTCAAATATAACCACTCAAATTCTCAAGTTTTGTTACAGAGAAGAAGAAAAGACTGTACCCCTTGAACAACTTGTGGGTGGTTGGGTTTTTTTAATCCACTCTCATTTTTCATATGAATATAGTTACTGTAGATGTTAAAGGCAGATAATGATGATTTATTTTGCTGTGTTTTCCAGTATTGCATGTCATGAAGAGAAAGTGAGCTTTGTTTATGTGACTGTAGGGGGAATTTCTTCTCCATCAGAAGCAGCAGACTTTTTGGTTTTCCTGGTTGTTTAGTAAATCTGTTTTGGAGATGTCTTCAGCCTTTCCCAGTCTGTGACTGTTTGCTGAATGACATATAACTGTCATACCTTCATCATTGTCTGTCTTGTCAGGCTCCCTTCGTAGTTTTTTCTATTATCAAACATGTCTTAATGCAGACATATTGAAGAACATTCACTGAGCAGGATTTGCCTTTAAATTGGCTTTAACTTTTCAGTTTACATTGCTGTTCCATGTAATGCCATGCATAAAACCCCAATTCCCTTCTGTGAGTGTGTTTGATCATTGGAATAGGTTATCCAGAGAACATCCTTGGAAATATAACCTGACTGGTTACAAGCCTGGGCAACCTGCTGTAGTTAACCCTGATTGAGCATAGTAGAAAATCTGGAGTGGCCATGTTCAATCCCAACTATTCTGTAACTTGACAGAACAGTAATATGGTTCTCATGTGTTGATATTTTAAAAGGTGTTGCAGTTTGCTACTGGAAGTTATTTTCCATATGTTGATTGATGGGTAAGAGAAACCCACTGTATGTATTTTAAATGCTAGTCTTCCAAAAGTCCAAAATTCTGACATTATTCCATGACATGACAACTCCAATCTGTTGTTTTGTTTTGTATTCACTTGCTGTATTTCATTTACATCTAGGACTTTCTTTTACCATTCATGTGTTCGTGTGCATTTGGCTCTGTCTCACAGGGTTGTCACCACAGGGTCACACTATGTGTACTGAAATTCACTAGTTCACAGAATGGTAGAGCTTATACCTCATTTGGGTTTGGTTCATTTTCTCGGAACTTCAGTGTGGTGGAAATATTTTTGTGAAGTTGTAAGAATATATTCATTACTTTGCCAATAGGCAAGGAGTCATGCTGCTGTCATTGATGGGACTGTGCTACATAAATTTTTTTTTTTAAGCTTTAAAGCATGTGGTTGGTTAGAATGTCAGCCAGGATCTGGAGAAGGGATGTCACTTTCATGTTATTTATTTGCATTTTAAGCTTTATCTCTATAAAAAGAGCAAATTCAAAATTAAAAACAAAAAAAAAAGGAAAACAACAACTTTGTTATTTAAATAATTCTAAAGGATCCTCTGAGCTCTCCATGGCTCTTCCTTGCAGATACAAGTCTTTCCCCACAGGAACTGTTTTCCTGTGAGGTAAGCAAAGAAACTTAGCTGCTGCCAATGATTCCTGCTGCTCTTATTGCTGTGAAAAAGCATCACCGGGAGGCTGATATGGCAGGGCTTTGGTGTTTTTTGGGTTGTTTTGGTTTGTTTTTTTTCCTTTCAAGCTTTTGTATGTATACCGTACTGCTTATAATCGGTAGACTTGTTAGTGTTTCTAAATACTGATCAACAGTTGGGGTGGGATTCCACCTTTGCCTCGTAACCTGAGGAGTGCACATTGCACTGCCAAAGAAGTGGAAAGCTGTACCCATATTCTGATCTTTGCTTGTTTCAAAGATGATACATGTGCCGCAGGACGTATCTTTTCCTCTGTAGTGCAACTTGAGCTAGGCTGGCAAGCACTGGAGAAGAAAAGGAAGAACTTAACTTTTTTTCCTTGCTCCTTCTCTGTGAAGATTCCTCTTCACTTTGTGATTTGTGATCCAGGGGCTTATGCAAATGAATACAGCTGTAAAATCATAATTACAGTTAGTCTTGTAACCATTATCCACATATGATGGAAAGAAGAGAAGGAGCTAGTGCATTAAAAAGTTCCCTTAACAAAAGACTAGAAACACTTTGGATACAATTTCCATGTGGAGACTTAATTTCTGCAGCATACTGCTGTAGCAAACTAGAATGTGAGGCAGTTTCAAAGATTTACTTAGTTATGTTATATTGGAAATGTGGGAGGTTTTTTGGGGTACTTTTGTACTGTTCATCAAGAAGGAATTTCACTCAGGAAAAGAATTTGATTTTAACACTTAGAGGTTTAGAAGCATAATTAATTGTGGGCAGTAACAGCACGGTATAAGTGTACAATTTGAATATTAGACTAAAGTGATAGCATTGATTATTACTCCTATCAACACTGAAATATTAGGTAATTCAGGATGGGAATGATGGATTATTAAACTTTTTCTCAAAACCTGTGCTGCTGACTTTCTAACACAAAGTTTGCTATGCTTGTTTTTACTTGATTTGTTGCTTAGAAATAATCTTTACAACCATAAGTATAGACAAAATATAGTAATAACTGAAATACGGTTCTGCACTTGCCATTAAATACCACAGCAAAAATCTGTAGTTTGGAATTGCACAATTCTTAAATTTCACAGCTGTACATTACAACAAAAATTACATGCTTTGTCTTGTTCCACCAGGAGGGCAATTTTTTAATGACATTATTTTGATGGGTTGACGGGTTGAAGTGTGTTTAGATGAAGTAAAAATTCTAGTCCTGATTTGTAGTCAGATTTGTAGTTCAGTCACAGTATAAAATACTTTGATGCTAACAACTGCTGTGAGGAAAAGCAGCAGGCATTTCCAGTTTAATGAGACATTTAGGCACCGGTATGTTTCCTGGAAAGATCAACTTCCTAAGGAGAAGATACACAACAGCAGTTTTTGAGATGAACACTCACTCTTTATGAAGCTGCTGATAAAAGCAAGCTTGCAATAATACTTTACTAAGCCATGTTGGTGTGACAACACTTTGTGCCCTTTTCAGGTTTTAGGTAATAGCAGAAAAACATTTTAATAACTAAAATGACAGTAGGAACATTTTTTTAACCTAATGTGTTAACTCTTTTTTGCAATGGGGATTGTCTTGCCTTTTCCTCTCTTAGTGTATTTATCACTCTGTATACATTCCTTTGTATAGGAAATGTCAGTATAGTAAGCAAAGCCTCTTTTAAAAATCACCTGTTTAGTTAGCCATCTAATTTTTAGCAGTGTCAGGAAGCAGTTCGGAAAGGCAGTCCTGTTCAGTACGTGAATGTTGACTCTGAGGAACATGAAGTAGAAAGGGAGATGGGAAATAGTAAGGAACACTTCAGTATTAGCAGCATGGCTCATATTGGACGTGCATAGGGTAAGAACTGTGCTGTTGGCACTGAGAATCTAGTTTGTGGTCCTGTACAGTAAAATATAAAAAAATGTGGTCATAAAATGGTTTTAGCTAATTAGGTCAATCAGAGATACCAGTAGCATTTTCTTAAGTTTTACTGACTTTTCAAGGTCAGCTTACATGGTTTTAACTTGACAATTTGAGCATTTGCATCTCTTCTGGAAGACGAAAGTTACTTGTAAAGCGACGTGTCAGGTCTGTTCCCAGCAACATGACACCAGTTCTGTTTATGTTGCAGGTTCCATCTGGGTTGTTCATACCTAGTATGGCAATTGGAGCAATAGCAGGAAGGATTGTAGGAATTGCAGTGGAGCAGCTGGCTTACTACCATCATGACTGGTTCATTTTCAAGGAGTGGTGTGAAGTTGGAGCTGACTGTATTACACCTGGTCTTTACGCCATGGTTGGTGCTGCTGCGTGCTTAGGTAAATAAAATATAACAAAGTAAATAAGGATCTGATTTTTTCATGCATCAAAATAATTATTAAAAAAAGTAAAGGAGATATAAACAGGGCAGTTTTGGAACACCTGTTTCTATGGAGTTCTCTCTTCAGAATTCACGTCACTACACAAGACCCTGAGATCACAAGGATCTGAGGAATAACATGAACTCTAAATTGAGGAGAAATAGAAAAATTAAGTACTACTGGTTGCTTTTTGATATGAAGAGGTGTCATTACTACATCGGTCAGAAAAATCAGTTTCTTGAAATGTATGAAGTAGAGCATTTATAGGGTCAAGTACAGTTAAAATTGTTAGAAGTAATGTGATCAGCTGCCACATCTACATGAATTGCAAAAATTGTTCTTGAAATTCATAATCCAAACAAAACTTACAGAAGTGTGTAATGTATTTTTAACAAATCTGATTTACAACTTTTTGAAAATCCACATCGTGGAAAGATTTTTAAGCTGGGCACCTAAACTAGGAGAGGGCTTTTGAAGGTCTTGTCTTGTCCTAGCTTCCAACTTGGTTGCCTTGGAGATTAAACTTAAAAGCCGTTAGTACAGATTTTGCAAAAAGTAGACCTCTTCTTTAATGAAAAGTGCATTTGGCAATCAAACAACGTAGTAAAATTTAGGTTTTGGAGAGGTTGTTTTTGTTTTGAATAGTTCAACTTGAATCACTTTTGAACGCATTGAAAGACAGATCATATCCTTTTATTGAATAAAGATACGGCATCAGAAGCCTTGGCAGAAAAAAACAACCATCTTAAATACTAACAAAAAGAGAAATACAATCCCTGTCTTCTCCTGTTGTCCAAGAAAAAGTTTTTTTTCATCAGCTCAGAGTTCTCTTCAGTTTTATGAGTTAGCAACAGCATTAAATTCCTAATTCTTTGAACAACATAAGTGTTGAATTACTACCTGTGACTTCCTGCATTAGTTCCATTCTTTTTCCAAATTCTTATCTTACTGGATTTCCTTGCATTTCACAATACTTTTAACCCTGATATGGTATGAGATAGACACAGTTTTATTCTTAGTTTTTGATAATTAACTGTACATATTTTCCAATTCCCTTTATTTTCTCCCTTTCTGTGAATTTTCCCTGAAACTCTCTTTTTCACTTCTAGACGTTTTGTGTTAATTTCCTCTGTTTGCTTCTCTGTTGGTATTATACAGAAGGACGTTTGTCAAATGACCTTTCATGGCAAAATTGTGCTTGTAGTTCTCAACAGGAAGTCAGGAAATTCTAAATTCATAATTATCTTACACTAGAATGTTACTGGCTACCATTTTTCTTGCAGGTGGTGTGACAAGGATGACTGTGTCCCTGGTAGTTATTGTCTTTGAGCTAACAGGAGGGCTGGAATATATTGTGCCCCTAATGGCTGCAGTCATGACCAGTAAGTGGGTAGGAGATGCCTTTGGTAGGGAAGGCATCTACGAGGCACACATCCGACTGAATGGATATCCTTTCTTGGATGCAAAGGAAGAATTTACTCACACAACACTGGCTGCTGATGTTATGAGACCTCGAAGAAGCGATCCACCTTTAGCGGTTCTGACACAGGATAACATGACAGTCGAAGACATAGAAAACTTGATCAACGAAACCAGCTATAATGGTTTTCCTGTTATTATGTCGAAAGAATCACAGAGACTGGTGGGCTTTGCTCTAAGAAGAGATTTAACTATTGCAATAGGTAATTATCTTCCAGCATTGCATTATTATATATGCAAATTTAAATGATTTTATATCATTTTCTATTTTAAATAGAATTTACTGTGTGTTTCTAGATTTATTTCAGGTTTATTAAGTATATTATGATCTTCATTAGCAGGCTCTGAAACGAAGAAAATGCTCATCTGTTTTTGTCTCCTGTCATAAAAACAGAAGTCATACTCAAGTAGGCCAAAACATCATTTAATTTGGTATTTTGTTGATTTTTTGGAGGCTTTTGGTAGTATCTCATTTCCTCAAGTGATGCTACACTGACATACTTCTTCAAAATTGAGTACTTCTCACTTTAGACCAGCAGGATTCTGTGAGAATTACTGTCCGAGTAATTTTTAAATGTATATCCTATTTCTTTATGACAGTATGTCATTTACTGTCGTTATAACAACTGAGATTGTTTTATAGAGCGATAAGTGCAAAAAGACTTATTTCAGGTTTCTATTTTTCAATTTGCTTGTGTAATGGGAAATTTGTCCCTGGGCACGTGAGCACACAAGCCCAGTTTGGGCCCTCTTTCTGTGGGTGAGTATTAGCACTTGTGTGATACTTGTGACAATGCTTTGTGTACTAGCAAGAAAAATTCTGTGGATTCTGAGGACACTACCCAAAACTGTAACATTTGGTGCATGAAGTAAATGATGAAAGTTGCATCTATACTATTTTTTCTTTTTAACTTTAACAAAGACACTTGAGAAAGAGACAGATGTCTCCTGAAAGTTTTTTAAAACATAATTTGTGAACACAACACTGTTTACTTCAATAAAATTTTTGCCTATGGTCTTAAGATCATATATACGATGGTATTACATTACGTAGGACTTATGTGAATGTCCAAAACTTGGAAATTATTATAGACATATAGAAATTATTATATACTCGTTTAATTTTGCATTTACTTGAGTAAATGGGGGAATAGCAGAACATTCTTCTAATAATACACTTTCACTTGTAAGACTCGTGTCAGCTGCTAAGATTGTACAGTGCAAGTTGCTTAGTCTTGCATTGTGTCTGGTTTGAGTCATTGTGCCCTGGCAGCCAGGAGGGCCAACTGTGTCCTGGGGGGCATCAGGCACAGCATCGCCAGGCAGTCGAGGGAGGGGATTGTCTCGCTCTGCTCTGCACTGGGGCAGCCTCACCTTGAATGTTGTGGCAGTTTTGGGCACCATAATATAGGAAAGATATTGAGCTCTTAGAGAGTGTCCAAAGGAGGGCAGTGAAGATGGTGAAGGGTCTAGATGGGAAGCTGTGTGAGGAGTGGCTGAGGTCACTTGGTTTGTTCAGCCTGGAGAAGAGGAGACTGAGGGGAGACCTCACTGCAGTCTTCAACATCCTCGTGAGGGGAAGCAGGGAGGCAGGTACCAATTTCTTTTCTCTGTTGACCAGTGAATGGACCCAATGGAATGACCTGAAGTTGTATCAAGGGAGGTTTAGGTTGGATATTAGAAAAAGGTTCTTCACCAAGAAGGTGATTGGTTACTGGGACAGGCTTCCTAGGGAAGTGTCACAGCACCAAGCCTGACAGAGCTCAAGAAGTATTTAGACAAAGCTCTCAGACACATGGTCAGCTCCTTGGCACGGTCCTGTGCAGGGCCAGGAGTTGGACTTTTAAGATCCTTGTGGGTCCCTTCTAATTCAAGATATTCTATGATTTTATGATTGTGTGAAATAGTCCAGGATGTGGGAGGGAATGTAACCAATGTGATGAACACGTGAAAAGGAAGAGGATTCAGTTCACAAAAAAGCAAAATAAATTCATTATAAACAAGAAGGCAACATTTTCAGAGTGGTCAGAAATTCTTTGGTTTCAAAGCAATAGTAATTACAGCCCTTGGAATCATGACAAGGGAGCTGTCAGTTGAGATTGTTGACAGTTTCTTCAGCAGCTGTCTGTGCACTTCCTGCATGGTACTTTTTATGCCTTTTCACCTCTTTATAGTAAATAACAGTTACTTATTGGAATGAGAAAAGTAGTCAAAGAATGACTAAAGCTAAATGGTAGATAGCTTCTGTGGTTTCTGCACAAAGACTTCTTGGGGATAAAGCAGTGGCTATGGAAACACATTGAAATAGCATAGATCAGAATATCAACATCACTAACGTCAGTCTGGTATTGTTGATTAATCTGTCTGTCTGCACTAATTTACCTTACTCCAAAAATGTAAATTCTTCCTCCTCTGCTGTTTTTTCCCCCCCTTCCCTCTTTTTCTTAAAGAAAGTGCCAGAAAGAAGCAGGAAGGGATTGTTGGCAGTTCCAGGGTCTGTTTTGCCCAGCATACCCCATCGCTTCCAGCAGAAAGCCCTCGACCTTTGAAGCTCAGAAGCATACTTGATATGAGTCCTTTCACCGTGACAGACCACACACCAATGGAAATAGTGGTGGATATTTTCCGGAAGCTGGGTCTGAGGCAGTGCCTTGTAACACACAACGGGTGAGTAAAGTGGCAGCAATGCTGTTCATTTTGTTAATACAGTAATTTTCACTTCCAGCATCAGAGCATTTGAACCGGGATATACACCACAGTCATGATATTTGAACCCATAAGTTTGGTATTGCAACTGAGGACCCCAACTGTTCATTAAGAAGGTGCTGTGCTGTAGCACGTCTCTAAAATTCTTACTCCTCCCTTGTATTCCAAGAAAGCAGGCAGATGATTTTAGTAATTTTATGATGTTCTGTTAAAAATCAGGTGCCATTCAGCGAGTTTGGTGTATTCATCTTGCTTGTGGAGGAGGAAACAAAACTTGTCTTGCAGAAATTTAGTCTAAGGCCTGTATTACCCTGTTCTTATCTACGTTCTGGCAACATGCCATGCATTAGCAGCTATTGAACGTGTACAAATATCTGGGTTCAGAAAGAGGGAGGAAAAGGGAGAAAATGTTCCAGTCAATACCTCATCCTCTGGAGTTTAGTGATGGCAATTACCACCAAGCTTTTGTTTTTGGAATACTAACAATTAAATAACTGCTGCTAGTTCTGGAACTTCAGTCCAGAAACTTTTGTTTCTACAGTTCAAAATAGTTCAGGAAAGTAATTTTAAGATTTAGAATGTTTCTAAATGAGACTGTAGGGAGTAGTCCTGTGATTACCCTTTAATAAATCAGCCCCAGGCATGGAAACATAAATGTTCATTATAATTGCCTCTTATCTAAATTACTCCTTGTTTTTTTACATGATCTTTTCCTGTGAAGCTATTCCTTTGCCATTCTGCTTTCCTGTATCTCTTGCATTAAACACTTGACATGCAACATGCTCCTACCATAATCTGCTTTCCCTTTAGCATGTCTTTTAAGGCACGTGGGGAGTGAAACATTTTCTGCTCATCCACATGTTTAGGATCAACGTCCATAGGACAAGAAATCGGAAAAATGGGTGGGACTTTTTGTTTTGCTGTGGGCCAAAGGACTGTTGGTATAAATGGCAAATATTTAAATATTGCATTGGTTTCCAAGTGGTTTTTTTTTCAGATGTATTTCAAAAGCAGTTTATTTTAAATGTTCTCCCGTGTTTGTTTTGTTTTTTTTTTTTGTATGGAATGGCAAGTAATGTTTCCAGAAGCATCAAAAGCATCAGACTTTAAAAGCCTTTTTCTGGTAGGGAAAGGATACCGTGATCTGGAACATAGCAGTTAGTGAAGGCATGCAATTATTTTTGTTTTGGAGCTGGAAATTTGAATTAATAGAACTTCATTTAAGAATATTTACTGTGATAATTTTTTTCTCAGTTTCTGTTGTGGTTGAATGCTGAAACATTGACATTCATGTTAAAATCACCTCTAAAGAAAGCTTCATCATGCAAAAGCTATGTCAAACTCTACTATAAATTTTTAACTATGATAAAGTAGCAGCAAGTTTAATACTTATTGTCCTACTTCAGTTTACAAATTCGTGATATTCCAGGAGCACACTGTCCATTACAACAAGAGCAGATCATAAACACTAGTACTGGTGATATTTAGCTGTGGGTTTGTATAGCCTTGTGGACATCAAGGAGTACTTTGTATTTTGGCAAATTTCCTGCAAGCAGAATATAAGCACATAAAAACACACATCAGCATACTGGTTGCAGTCCAGATCAGACTGGGCAGAAATTGGTGCTGATGACAGAAAAAGACTTCCTAATTTGTACCAGAATATCCATTCCAGGGAGTTGCTTGTGATTTATACTGTCATGAATGAAAAATTTGCTAAAATTTGGCTCTTTCTAGGGACACCAAATAACCCAGCTCTCCAGAGCAGCTTCGAACCTGAAGTGCTGTGACTCTACATAGTTACTACTTTGTTCATCTACTGTGGCTTGTTAAAGTGTGAATACTTATCTTTATGTGTGAGGAGAAATAGCTACTGAACAAAGGAAATACAAAGTAGATTTTAGTTTCAGTGCCTTTAAAACCCAAAAATACATGAATCTGGGGAGAAGGGAATAAAGTATGCTTCCCTGACGTGTACTTGATACGAGAAATGTATGGCTCTGGGGTCACTGAAGAGCCAATTGTGTTCAGCGTTTTGGGAGAAAAAGAAAAAAAGTAAAATCTGGGAAAGGGTACTGTCTTTCAAATAAGTTTTCAGTTAATTACATCTCACTAGCTTTCCTGCAACCATTCTTTTTTTTTGTTTTGTTTTAGTTTTGGCTTTAGTGGTTTATTTTAGGTTTGGTTTTTTTTTTTTTCAGTTTTGCTCTATTCTAATCCTTTTCCATTATGATTAGAACTTTTTTAATTTGATTTCACACAGTTATTAGCATAACGTGATCTGTTTCAGGATTGTCTTGGGGATCATCACAAAGAAGAACATATTAGAGCATCTCGAGCAACTAAAGCAGCACGTCGAACCCTTGGTGATTAGATATATCAGATCTCATAATTAGACACATTAGAAGTCAGGAAGCATGAAACTTGTGAACTGTTCAGGGCTTTTATGACATCGGCTGAACAATGAAATCATCCTATGCTCAAAATTTGTATTCAACCATAAAACAATATGTGCAAAATCCTTTTGTAGAAATGAAGCTGTTAATGTGGACATAATGTTAGTCACAACATTAAAGGAAAGCAAACAGTGGACTTTGATACTTGTGTTGTTGAGATTCTGTAGATCCATGTGGTTTATATCTGATTTCCCCAGGTGGGAAAGCACATGCCTAGGAATACTTTTCCCCCACTAATGCAAATTAAGACTTTCATATATGCCAATTTCTTTTTCTGATCAGGACAGCTTTAAATAGCTGTTAAATAGCAAAGTATCACATCTTCTGAGAAGCAAAGACAAGCATGTTTAAACCGCAGCATTAGATCTTCCCTGTAATCCCCCTTTATCAACGTGATTTTTTAAAAATACTCGTTTTTAGTAAAGTCCTATGCTTTTATGTAAAGTCATGTGGTTCTGCTGCTGATACCTAACAGCAGTCAGTGCACCCCTTTATAAAATGTTCAGAGATATCCAAAGCCACTAAGTGGCATGGTGCTATGTTGACTGTTGACTTCAGAATCTAGATATGGTTTTAACCATGATGTTGTGAACTAACCTTAGATAGGTGGTAAACTTTGTCTTAATTTGGACATGGGTTGCTAGTTACATCTCTACTAAACATATCCACCACATTTAGCTGCTTATGTGCAAAACATGCTAATTATGTTCTCATTTTATGCTAATACTTCACAAGTATTTCATGCATCCTTTAATAAGACAAATTGAAATGTACTAACCAGAATAACAAGGGCAGCAGCTCATTCATTCTGCTCTTTGCTTCTCTTGTGATATTATCCTTTTGGACAGTCTCACTCTATTTGATGTTTCGCAGTTGTAAGTTTGAAAGACCCTCCCATAAGAGCACTGTATCTAAATTGGAAAATGAAGATTTTCTTTTAGTGTTCACAGTTTATTTTCTAAAGCCATGGATTCCAAAAACTATTTAACTGTTGTTTATTTTACAAAAGTTTCATGGCTGATACAGTGTGCTCCTATGAATACATTCAGCCTGAGCCAGTGCATCAGACTGGAAGGATCCTTAAGGTTTTAAAATGGAGGGAAGGGGAATTTGATTTGCTTTTAGGATTTTGGGCCATCAAGCGGTACATCACTTTGATGGCTAGGTTGGAACATATCTCCCTTATTAAATGGGATCAATATCACTTCTTTTTCATACCTCTCTTTTCTTTGTCCCTCTTTGTTACTTTTTTGTTGGCATACGCTAATCAAAATTTGATTTTTGTAGAAACGAAAAGTTAAATAAAAATTGTGATGGGCTTTACTTGTATTACTTGTATTTCATTAAAATGGACTACAGCTGTCAGAGACCATCTGATACGGTGTCTCAACATTGCTGTGTTTTATCAAACTGGTGGTTCCTCAACATTCTGATAAATAAAATGTTTTTGTTTAAATAAGAAAATCAGGCTGTTTACTTTTGCTCTATTCCTGTCAACAAAAAGGACTTGGCTGCAGTTTTGTTCTACTTTATTATTTCCCTGCCTGGATTAATATCAGTCTTCCATTTATCCTTTTCAGGCGCCTCCTTGGCATTATAACAAAAAAAGATATCCTCCGTCATATGGCCCAGACGGCAAACCAAGACCCCGCCTCCATAATGTTCAACTGAAGCCCATAGCTGAGGAGAGAGAGGAAACAGAAGAGGAGGTTCATTTGTTGAATAGCACAACACTTTAGTCTGGGGAGTACTTCTAAAATCAGAGACGAGAGCTGGGGTTTTGTGTGACAGTGCTGCTGGCAATCAGGAGTCGGTCTGGGGGAGTATGTGGCGAGGAGGAAGGCTGATGGGAGTGTGGGAAGGGAGAGCTGCTGTCCTGCACTGGATGCGTCCCGAGGCATCAGGTCTGCCATGATAGTGCAGTGGGTGAGCCGTGCCATTCTCCAGCCCCAGCCTGGTACTTCAGCATTGAAGAGATGTGTTATTAATCCCTGTTTCTGGAGGGATTGTTCTGAATTGAGCCATCTTGTGGAGACTGAAAGGTCTTGCCCTTTTTACCATTGCAAACTGTTGTGTTAACTCATGAAACGTATTAACTATTACACGTCACCTTTCTACATTCCAGAAGAGCTTTCTTTCTCTCTCTCCTGAGCCGTAACAAAGCCTCTTTAAAATTGGTGTGCCCTTTTGAAGCAGTTGTTTCTCATATTGAGATGTACTGTGAGTTACTGAGGTTTGATCACAAGAAGGGAGGTTTTTCTTGTGCCATTAAACGTGTGAGTTTGTACATCATGAAATGCTTGGGGCAGTGCAGATCCACTGCAACAAAACCAGATTGAACAGGTTATAACTTGCAAGAACCATGTGAGACTTCTTTCAACCCATGTGCTGTCATGATATGAGAAAACTAAAACCAGATGAAACTAGCATTTCAAAGAAAAATACTGCTGGTTTTGCTGCAGGAAGTATCAATAATGTGACTTGGTCTTATGCAATTTTTGTATTATTGAAAACACTATGATATATACCAATGTTGTGCAGTATAAGGAAAAATACTGCTATACTACTAGTTTAAGAGCTGGAACAATTCTGTATACGTGTATCTGGTAAAAATTGCATGCTACAACACTGGAGATCTTTTCCCCCCCCTGTAAAATTTGAGAACGGTCATTTTTATTTTTTTCTTCTCCACAAAAGATGTTCCACTGCTGACATGGTAGGAAGAAATGTAACTCATAACTTGCACTAAATGTATATTATTTTTCTTGAAGTTTTACCATTCTTTATTTATATTTGTATGGATTTAAAAAATCTATTAAATATGAATCAGTTAATATCTCACATAACTAATTAACTTTTTAATGTGATTTTATAGAATAATTCATAATCCTCTGCAAGTAATGGAGGATTAGCAAATGTTTACAACTAGATGAAGGGTTTCAACAAAATGGCTTCTTTATGATCCAACATACATACAAGATCATTTTCAAATATAACTCTCACTGCCGTTACCTTGGATTTCCTTTTTCCTTTACTAGCAGATAACTGGAACAGTAATATTAAAATTTTATTTAAAAACAACCTGCAGGGTTTAAAAATTAATAGGAGAAAGCAACTGTGTAATTGCTTTTGGCTCCTTTTTTTTTCCCAAGTACATAGAGGTGTAAATTATATGTAGCCACACCTGAGCAGGCGGGGAAAACTGAATGCAGTACTTGAAACTTTGGCAGGAGTTTAAAATTCAGCAGCAACACACACACTAGTAGGTGAACTGATGAACTGACAGATCCCTAACTTCTTTACAGTAGATTATTTTGTTTCATATTCATTTTATCAAGCCACCACCACAAATGGACACAGAGGAAAAAAAGCAATATACTATATTTCCTAGGGAGGAAAAAATTAAGAAATCTGGCTGACAAAAATCATGTTTTATTATATTGGGTTGGATAAAATTTCCTTCTTTTAACAATTATGCTCACGAGACTGCAAAAATTGCAAAAATATGGCACTAAAACTAAAATAATAAGTATGGCATTCATCACAGTTACCTCAAACATCTTTATTCACCAAGTACTCAGTATGATTTTATCTTAAGTACAATAACACACTGAACCAAAATTCCGGTACTTTTGGCAAGCTGCAAAGTAATGTCTGTACTTAAGTAAGCGCGCTGCTGAATTTTAACCTATTTTTCTTGGTAAAAAACTGCCATCAACATTTAATCATCTCATCTCTTGCAGCAACTGGAAGCAGTAGAAAGTGAAATGTGCCGGTGTGCTCACAGTGATCAGGCCTGAATTAAAAACAGGTTTGGAACTGCAACAGGGAATCGGGCTGTGTTAAAACAGGAGTGTTGCAGCAACCACCTGCACACTTTCAGATGGAGTCAGTGCTGGTGGTTAAAAATTTGCTGTTACATTGCGTAAGCCTGAAAAAGAAGAAAATTCACAAAGATCAGGATTTGGCCTATTTACAGAAGACAGCTCTGGAAGTTGTCTGGGTTTTTTCCTACAGTCGAAGAATATAAACACACTACACATACAAAAATTGCTTTAAATCAGTTTGAAATTTTTGCCATGTCTAATGCTCTCCTAAAACACTGCTGTGTCTGCTGTATTAACTTGCACCTAATTCTACAGACTGTACTTTCTGAAGTAAAATACAGTCACACCCCTGCTGTGTTTTATAATTTGTGTGGATCCCGAGCGCTGCATATAAATTGTGCATCTCTGTTTATTCTTCTTGACCTGCTAAGCTTTCCCTGTTGACATATGTCTTCTGGTAAACATTCAGTAGAGGTTCTGGGAAGGAATTATGTGTGCCTGTGCTGTGCAACAAAAATGTCCTAATGTAAAACTTGCAGCGCCTTACTCAAGTTACTAATTGGGAAAAAAAAAAAAAGTGGTGGATGGGAGGGGGAAAGTGTCAGCATTTTTTATTTTTTCAACCATTCAGATACTGGTTCATGAAGAATGCATTCTTTGTTAATCTGTGATGTTGCCTAGAGCTGTATTTAATATTGATCTTAATGTTTTTATTTATAATAGTGTGGTAGAGCTGCATATCATTACAGTAAAAATTCTCATTACTGTGATGATTTAATCAAACATTAAAAACTTCTGTATGACCATGTATTGTTCTGTCATGCTTTTTCGTTGTTTTCACAATATTTATGTTGGTTTTGCATTTTCCCCGGAGAGAAAGTTAACAGCTAGGAATCTTACATATAAAACTAGTAAGCAGATAAAGGAAAGAATTAATTTTAGGAGGTGCAGTCTTTGCGTGGCCTAGTATTTGGCTACAAATCAGTAGCCAAATCAACCCAATCACACAGGTCACTATTAGGTAGGGTTTTTTCCGAAACAAACATTTAAATTTTGAATTATTGAATAGTTGGCTTTTCTGTTTTAAAATTGTTAAAAGTGGATGATGCTTTTGTTGTCTAAAAGCCATCTGTTGATGATGTATATTCACAGAATGGCCTGGGTTGGAAGGGACCTTCAAGATCATCCGCTTCCAACACCCCTGCAGTGGGCAGGGACACCTTTCACTAGACCACATTGCTCAAAGTCCCATTCAGTCTGACCTCAAACACTTCTGGGGCTCAGGCATCTACCACCCCTCTGGCCAACCTGTTCAAGTGTTTCACCACTCATAGGAAAAACTTGTTTCTTGTTGTAGTGCAGTAGGCCATGATAAAAAGTCTGTCCCCCATTTAATGAGGAGCAGCACTTCAGTAATTTTTCAGTTGGTGTAACAAATTTCATTCTCCATCACGTGAATAGATGAGTATGGATTTCCAGTCTAAGGTCCCCACTGTTACAGATCTAAGTTGATATTTAAATAACAGTGCAAAAGGTGAATTTTTAAGATCCCTTCCAACCCAAACCAGTCCATGATTCTACTTTTTTATTATGTGTATAATTTACAGGGCATTAATATGAAGGTGTATTCTGTTTAGAACATAAAAAGTAAAATAAGACTGAATATTCAAGAAAGTACCTCTTTTTTATGTATAAAACAAAATTCCAGGCCCCTGAGTCACTCTGTCTGCTTGTGCTTGAATAAATGGAACATGCTGAATGAAAGAGGTGAAGTTGTCAAATTTACAAAAGTAGATTTACCTCATTCATTTAAAACTGAAGATACTCCTCTGCAGCACTCTAACCTATATTGTGAATTGGAGGTACAATCTGTGGCTAAAAAAGTAGAAACTACGTAAAGTTGAGCATGTTGCTCCTGGCCTGTAATCTTTGTCAGTAGTAATTAGTATTACTTACTGTCATTAGTAATTATGTGAATTGCTACAATGGAAGTCACTGTATGGTGGCAAGTCTGTTGAGTAAGAGCAAATGTTATTTTCCATTGTTTCTGGACTGTTACTTCAATCAGTTGCCCAAGAATAAAACTCATAGAGCTGTGGGCCAATGAACTTCAAAACATGTCATTTTGTTTTGTACAAAATCACTTCGGTTCCATTTTCAAATGTCCAGGTTAGTGTTGAAATCAGGGGATGGCTTCTGATTAGCAGGGTAGCACTCGCAGTGGAATTCCGAATTTCCCCTGTACCGCCACTTAGCCTTCCCTTCATCCCGTTTGATTCCTCCAAACCGAGCCAGCCCCAGGACCCGCCTTAGTGCTGTGCCACAGACGGGAGCGCTGCGCTACGGGAACGCTGCACCTGCGGCTGAGGAGGCACCAACCATCACTCGCGGCAGAGCCCTGCAGCCCCGCAGGTGTGCGCGGAACAAGCCGGCTGCCTCAGTCACCCGGCCGTGCCTGCCGGCGCTCCCACCCGTGACTCAGCCGCCCGTTCCTTCCCGCTCTCCCTCAGCCCAGGCCCAGATGTGTCCGGGCCGCAGCCCCGCCCGCCGGCGCGTCACCCCCTCCCCGCCGGGCCCGCAGCACGCAGCCAGCACCGGGAAACAGCGCGTTCCTTAGAAAAGCTTTACTGACCCCCAAGACACCGCCACCGAGTACAAAAAGCCCCGCAAACACACACATACACACAGACAGACAGACAAGGCCGCCCGCCCCGCCGTAGCCCCCGTGCCCGGCTCAGGGCTCCAGCTGGTCCAGGCCCTCCTCCCGCCGGCTGCCCAGGTGCGCCTCGATAATCTCGGCGAAGAGGTTCCTCTTCAGCAGCGTGTAAGCCAGGGGCAGCAGCTGGCCCACCGTCTTGTGGAAGTACTGCAGGAGACAGGGAAAACAAGAGCAGCCCTGGGCATCAGCGGCTTTGTTTATGCCGCGGCAGCGCCAGCTCCGGGCTCTGCCCAGGTCACGACGCTCCCTTCACCCACTCCTCATGCTACACCTGTCACAGCCACAGCGCGGTCAGCCGGGGCTACCTGAGCTGGAAAACTATTTTTAGCAGTGCGGGAAATGACGGTGCCATTACAGCATGAAGAGCTCCAGCCTGTGGATGAAGTCCTGTGCCTTGTCACACTCCACAGCTCGAGGGGATAGACTGATCGCAGATGTGACCCTTTTCATCAACAGGGTGACTGTTTTAATACAAACTAAAATAAACTAACACAGAACAAAAAGCACTAAGCAGAATTTTCATCAATAATGAAGTGCTATTAAGTCAATCAACTTATTGATGATACTTATTTTTAACACAGAAACAGGGAAGAGACCCCAGGTGGGAGGTGCCCTACACAGCCAGAGGCAGGGCAGCCAGACAACTGACTGGATTCCCATTTTTCCAGCTGGGGTTACTATAGTCCATTTCTTGATCCAGCTGAATTTGGGTGCTTGTGTCTATACAAGTAGTTGGGGACAGGGGGCTCCAACTATTCAGTGTATTTAGATCAGACATTCTGCACTCTACTTCTGGATTGCAGGATTGGGCTCTCCTATGCACAGTTTTAAATTCACGACAGAATAACGTCCTAAGTGTGACTTTCTAACAGTCTTCATGAATTAAGAATATTCTTGCAGACTTTTATGATTTCTAGGGATAATTATTCTACACCACAGAACAATTCCTGGTCCACGTATAAAATAACCCATAACTTTGTGAAGTATGATTGTTGTACTCACATGTGATCCATAGCAAAAGAGGTCCATGCCCAGTTCATACCCCATTCCATAGTCACATTCGTCATTAGCAAACTGAACAAAGGTCAGCATTTCTTGAATGGGTGCAAAAGCCTTCACTCTCTCATCATCAGTAGGAGCATCAACAATAGCCTTGCAAATTTTTTTAAGATTAGCTGCAAAAAACCAAAGTCAAATACCCAGATGTTTAAAGAAATAAATTTAATACTGCACAGAATAGTCTATGGCAAAACCATACCTGTGTGTCAGCTAAGTGGGCACACCCTGATCTGCTGGTGAAAAAGCTTACCCCTTTCCTTGGCTGCTCATTCTTGGCCCCTGCCCATTCTTATCAGTTCCCTCATGGAGGGAGACAAGCATTTATTTGTGTGGTGAACTTGCATCAAGGAACTGATTCTGCTTAAAACAACAGTGGAAGAAGAGGATGGATAAGAAATAAAGGCAAAAGTCCCTGAATATAGATCATTTTTTTGGATCTACTTCCTGCACAGCTGTGCCAATACAAAAGAACATCTAAACTACTACTTCAGGAATTATTATTTCAGACTTAACATGTTTCATTGATTTTCATTTGGTTTATCTAAAGACAATACTTTGAGTGTGGTGGTTAAGACTTCTACCTTTTACTCCTACCACTCACTCTATGTAGAAAATATGAATGGAGTTTGTTTCTTGCAGAGTCTGTGTGACTTAAGGTTATTAAATAAAGCAGAAGAATATAGCAAACGAGATATTTACCATTTGTCTCAGGAAGTTCTCTGTATCCAACATCATTTTTGTCTACAGGAACAACCAGACCTGCTCCATGAAATGCTTTGGTCACCACCTGAATAAAGGGATGGGAAATAGAACATAGCACCATAAGACAGTACTGTGATATAAAACCACTCACCTCACTAAACACTAACACCTGACTGCTGGTCAAACCTAATACAGTGTCCTGGCTCCAGGACATCAACTCAGTTTCACATAATATGGCAGTTACTTTTAAGTGCCAAAGTTTAAAATAACTGGAAACTCCATTTCAGTCAAGCTCTGAAATCTAGGAACCCTTGTAGTCACTTGTGTAGCACTGTACCTTATTTGCTTAGTCATCTCCTACTATAATTATTTCTGATAGGTGTGCAAAACTATTACTATCCATACCATCCTTAATGGTCCTGTTTCTAACAGATCCAACATAACTGTTTATAATCTTCCACTTCAATAAGTTTTCTCCATGCCTTCCATTTGTTCTATATTTTTAGACTACTGCCCTTAGTGTAGCTTTTTTGGTGGTGGTTTGTTCTTTTTGGTGTGGTTTTTTTTTTTTAATTGAATTTTGTTTTACAAGCATAATGTGTTTTTATGTAGTCCTATTTATTTGGAACACATTTGTATTAATTTTCCCTCTCCTAAAAAGTTTTTGAGAGAGGTGATTAGCTCTGGAAATTCTTAAATGAAGCATCCTTACTAATTGGAACGATAAAAAACAAAAAAACAAAACAGGAAAGGAAATGAAAAAAGTTTAACAGAATTTAGTTCTCTCCAGTGGATGAGGAAAGTCATACTTTCTTATCTCTCTGTTTCATCTTCATGGTTTTTTGTTCCAGAGAATAACCCAGATCTTTTGCTGTCCTTGTTAGCTTGTCATCTATGTCTCTCAAAACAGCATTTTTCTTTTTATCAGTCACTTCCTTAAGTTTTTTTGACAAAAATAATCTGCAAACAGAAAAAACATGTCTTAACAGAAAACAAACAAACAAACAAATCTATAGGTTTTTAAACACTAAACCTCCAGTTCTTATAATGAAGATTAGCAGTCCTGAGTTTATTTACACAGAGACTTGGAAATGCAAGCCTCATTTAAAAAGAAGGAGCAAAAGCTTGGCACAGACAGTACTTGGGCATTTCTTATCTGTATCTGCATTAGCATCTAGTTTATGCAATCGGCAGGTGCTGAAGATTCTCTTGAACTCAGTAGCTGTTCATCTTTCTATCTTAAGTATTCAAGCTTGCTGCTTTCGTGCCATATCCATCATTTGTCATCCAAGTCATGCACACAAATACATATTTATGAGTTTCCTCATGGTGCTTTCAAAACCAGTGTCCTCGTTTAACTCTGCACTGCACAAGGACTCTTTTGCAGGAGCCATTATTCAGCCTGCTTTCACCGACTGACACGCGTCTGTCCTTAGAGAGCTTTCTATTTTTAACCGGCAGGGATGAGGTCTGTTGTTTACATTCCTGACATGGAATCATGTAAAGCCCTATGAATCATCGTGAATTACATATCCATATAAATGTTATCCTGCCCCAAGGTCAGAAATGGCACTTCTTACATTTACTCATTATACACATAAGGAATGTATTTTTACATAGGCAAGAACAACAAGAGCCAAATGCTTCTGCGATACCTAGATTTCCTTCACTGCTGTTTGAGATGCCCGCCCTTTACTTACAAAGTATTTTAACACCCCCAGGGGGTACTTTTCCCCCCCTAGAGACTATTCCTGCCAACATATTTAAAGAACGACATAATTAACAATTATATATTTTACTTCTGAAAGGAAAACACTGTCAAAAAACCTATAAAGGCTTGAGAGAAGCTTAAGACTTGCTAGCAGTGGCAGAAAGTAAGTGAGAATTTCTTAAGAAAAACACATGAATGCATTAGCTGCATTATTACACACCTCACAAGTAATAGTTTCTATTCTATTTTTTATAAATAAAAGTAAGTATGAACCTTACTTGACTGCTGCAAAGACATTATCACCAACTTGTGAAATCACACAGCCCTTCTTAGCTTCATTTGCACCAACCCACACTGGGAGCTCATCTGGCACATCCCTATTGAAGAAAAAGTACACACAAATAGTCAAGCTGTGTCTATTTCTTTTATTTCAAAGCAAAATTAATTTGCTTCCTCACTATGCTACCATCTCCTTCAGACCTATCAAAAAGTGCTCTTAGATCTAAAGCTCTAAGATCTTACAGCATGCCTTGAAGAGAGCTTGCATCTGCTGCATCATGCAGAGGGAATACATGTTCCAAATATCGTGGCAAAAGTTAAAGATTTGTAAGTGAAGGTGGTCTGGATGGTTGGGGGAGGTAGTTTAATAAATATTTAAATCTAGTCTTCAACTCCAGTACCTGTGATCTTTTTTAATAAAAAGATATCAAGTCATATGTTAATATCCTACTAGAGAAAAGAAAGATTCTTGTTTGATGATTGTGCACAGGTCTCAGATCAGGTCTCATGGAGAAAGTAGGACAAAAAACTGTGCATAATTATAGTCCAGCAAGAGCATACAGGAAATTAAATACCTGAAATATCCCATGTGATACTGTGTTTTGCTATCCCCAACAAGTATAGTCTGGAATTCTGGGGGATCATAGAAGAATCTCCAGTGAAGGTTGAAGTTCACATCTACTGATTTTGCTTTTTTGTGTTTTCCAGCAAGAATATCATATGGTCCAACCAGTTTAAGTCCAAGACTTGACACAAGTGCATCTGAAAAGCAAAGCATGAATTGATTTACCTTCTGGTGGGTGCGTATCTAGAGCCAGTTCCTGCATCACTCAGGTATCAAAAAAGCTTCCACAAATTCCATCAAACAGTGTTTACTAGGAAAGCTGAGACATTCTTTTTGTCCAGATAGCTTTCATTTTGAGTTGTTACACTTCTTATAAGAAGTAGCTGTCAACAGTTTATCCCGTCCATCTGGATGAAGATCAGTGATGAGTGGTGTCCCTCAGGGGTTTGTACTGGGACCAGTACTGTTTAATATTAATCTTTATCAATTAGACAAGACAGTGGGATCATGTGCACCCTCAACAAATTTGCTGATGATGCCAAGCTGAATGCCACTGTTGACACCTGAAGCATGGGACGCCATCCAGAGGGACCTGAACATGCTTGAGAAGTGGGCCCATGGGAATCTCATGTATTTTAACAAGACCAAGTGCAAGGTGCTGCACCTGGGTCCAGGCAAGCCCTGGTTATCGACACAAGCTGCAGGATGAACAAATTGAGAGCAGCCCTGCTGAGGACTTGGGGGTGCTGGTGGGTGAGAGGCTGGACACGAGCTGACAACATGCAGTTGGCAGCCCAGAAATCCAGTCGTATTCTGGGCTGCATCAAAAGCAGCGTGGCCAGCAGGTCGAGGGAGGGGATTCTGGTCCTCTGCTTTGGTGAGACCCCATCTGGAATGCTGCATCCAGCTCTGGGATCCCCAGCACAGAAAAGACCTGGCCCTGTTGGAAGGGGTCCAGAGAAGGTTCATGAAGGTGATCACAGAGCTGGGGCATCTCTCCTGTGAAGACAGACCGAGAGGGTTGGGGTTGTTAACCTAGAGAAGAAAAGGCTCCAGGGAGACTGCAGCCTTTAAATACTTTAGGTACTGAAGATAGGGACAGACTTTTTAGCAGGGCATGTAGCAGTAGGACGAGAGGTAATGGTTTTAAACTAATAAAAGGGTAGATTCAGACTAGATGTAAGGAAAAAATTTCTTAAGATGAGTGTGATGAAACAGTGGAACAGGTTGCCCAGAAAGGTAGTGGATGTCCCACGCTTCGAAACATTCAAGGCCAGGTTGGATAGAGCTCTGAGCAACCTGGGCTAGTTGAAGATGTCCCTGGTTATTTTAGGGGATCAGACTAGATGAACTTTAATAGTCCCTTCCAGCCCAAATCATTCTATAACTTGAAAAAAAATTTTCACTTCTAGAGCACACAGGGATGCCACATTCTGTTATAAATTTGAGGAGGTTGAAACCCAGATTTAGCAGTGCTTACACTGAGTTAAAGCCTTTTCTGCCTCTCACCCCACCAGCGACAAGGCTATGGAAGTACAAGAAGCTGAAAGGGGACACAGCCAGGACAGCTGACCCCAAGTGACCAAAGGGATATTCCATTCCATATGGCATCATGTTCAGTATATAAACTAGGGGAAGAAGGAGGGTCATTTGGAGTGACGCTATTTGCCTTCCAAAGTAACCTGTTATCTGTGACAGAGCCCTACTTTCTTGGAGTTGGCTGAACACCTGCCTGGCCATGGGAATGAATTCCTTGTTTTATTTGGCTTGTGCATGTGGCCTTTGCTTTCCCTTTTAAACTGCCTTTAGCCCAACCCACACATTTTCTCACTTTTACCCTTCTGACTGTCTCCCCTCTCTTACCAAGGGGGAGAGAGTGAGTGGCTGCACAGTGCTTAGTTGTTGATTAGGGTTAAACTGCAACACATTGAGGAAACTTGAGTTCCATATCAAACATTTTAAATGTACCTGCGAGAAAAGCAGATTTAGACAACATTTAGTCCCTTTGTATTGCACACCTGAAGTCATTATATTTTAGAAAGCTTGAAGAATACGTGGATTCTGCATGGAGTACGTGGATATGCAGGATTCCTGTTTACACTCACAAATATCCTGCATCTTAACCAAAAACTGAAGCTGCATTAGAATGCATCTGACCCACCTTCAGTTTCCCTGCTTTCAGGCTGGTTTTGAGAGTGAAAGTTAGAAAAAGCAAATTTTAAAACCTCACCACTTGGTTTCTCAGGGTCTAGTTCCTCACAAAACTTCCAAAACTGGTAGAAGTCCTCAGGTAGTCTAAGCCGATAGCATGTTTCTGCTTCTTGACAAAGACCATCAGGAATATCTGCCTGATTTGATCTTCTCTTCTTGACAGCTCCATTTTTTTCAGTCTGTAGATAAAAAAAGAAAACCCACAGTTAATTTAGCTGCTTTGCATCAGCTCCACCAAAGGATTTTACAAAGCTTTATATTAATGGAGGAACAACGATTAGGACTACTAGGGCATATTTGTCAGTTAAAGCAGCATATATACAGATTAGAACACTGATTTTGGACAGAATCCATTAGAAGTGCAGTCTCTGACGTGTGCTAAACATGAATGAAGTAGCAAACTGCTACTTTTATGTTGATGAGTCGATATAAGCAACAGAAGCCCTTTATTAGTTAATTAAGCAAAGGACTAAGCAACCCCAAAGTTTAATCTAAGCTCTAAATTATTTTAAAATGACCATTTCCAATCCCACCACAGCCTGCATCCAATAAATTTACACATTTACAGACAGTTGAAAGTAGGGATACTATTTTGTCATGTCTGGTTAAATGACACAACAAAATGACATAACAAAAGCCCTCTAGTCTGTACTACTACTACTGTGCTATTCATCATCAGGAGTAGCGCAGTTTACAGAGCAGCATTTTAAAAGTAGCTTAAAGGTGAAGCTGCTGTTAAAAATGATGTGACGTGAACCAGAGCAGACTAGGAAATGATCCATACTGAGCCCATACTCCACTAGAGCAGTAGCCTCAGCTACCCCCTACTTGAAAGAATAAGGATTTTCTTTAAAGCAGCCAGGTTTCTTTCCCGTTCTTAGGAGAGGCCAAGGCGGAGGGCATTCCTCTCAGAAACGGGGCCGCCGCCAGGTATCCAGCGACACCGAGTGTCCCGTCCGCATCG
>NW_020955854.1:80954-114992 GCF_003031625.1 Empidonax traillii
AAAAAGCCCCAATCCCCTAATCCTCTGCTGTAACGTTTGACAGCTGCCCCAGGAATATAAAATCACTCTCACATAATTTCTGTTCCGGTGGAAGAAGCAGGCAGCAGCGTATAATGTGCCACAAGTGGGACACGTTCCTCAGTTCAGAGCAGCATGATCATATTCATATTATGCAATAATCATATTATGCAATGTGTGCTTACATCGCTGAAATGCCTTGCATAGGAAGAAGCCTAGAAAACCAGTGGCACAGAAAGTGGCAGAGGGAAACTGGTTATATATCAACCTTCACTTCTTTGTTTCAGTAAGCGAGATCGCAGAGGGTTTATTTAAAGAGACATGACGTAGTTAGTCTAGAGGAATTGCTGAACTCGTACTGTCTGCCAGAAAGAAAGATGCATGTACGGCATAAATAGAGTGGGATTTTTTTAATCTTTCAGTCCATTGAAGATGTAGGTATTTGCTGTGGTATAGATTGTTAGCTTGGGTTTAGGAATAGGCTGCAGTGCCTTTCAGCCACCTGACAGCTATGAGACTAACACAAAAGCTTGATTATGTTAAGTCAGGCTGCTACATTCACTATTAAGAGTTACAGACAAGTCAGGAAACTCGATCCTGACTGATGGTGGTCCTACCTGCACGTAGAACACTGAGGTTTGCTATCACGTAGATGCAGAACAATCAGTGCCAAAATCTCCTCTCTCTAATGGAAAAATTGTTGTTTAAATCAGCATACCTATTGTTTGCTTACCAAAATCCTGCACACACAAGGAAGGAATATTAAATTTCAAATCCAAGCCTTGTTTAAGGGTTGGGTTACCTTTCATCACCTGAGGTTAACCAGAAGTGAGGTACAAAAGCTTACTGAGAAACCACAAACCTAATTTTCTTTCTGAGAAGTGGCAGGAGTACTGGCCTGAGGTTTCTTTGGGAAATGCTTTATAATTTTTGTCTCACTCCATAATTTCTAATATACAAAACCTTAGCTGTAGTGGAGGCTGGACAAAATGGCACCCACGGGAACGATATTTTCTTCAGTAGTTTGGTGAAGAAGTGTCCTCAGTGACTATAGAATAAAAGCCTACATACTCCACCCCTACCCAAAGTATCTGTTATATATCCTACCTTAGCTTACCCAAATTCCAGCTTCCTACCACAAATTGATTCAGTGACACCAAAGGCCCCAATATGTCCCATTTCAGTATTAAAGCTAACAAATGCTGAATTCTGTTGCCCATTACTATTTCAGGATAACCTTTTTTCCTGTTGCAGGGATTAATTATCCTATAGCTTTGCAGGTGCTTATCATGCCCTCATGTTCTCCTCCCAGTGTTTACTGAAAGGAACCCTGCACATAATCATTTGGAGTTCCACAATTACTAAGTTCTACTTAAAAAGTTCTACTTAAAGTTCCACTTTTACTAAGGTGAATGCAAAAGGGACATGGGAAGGACAGCCCAAGCATGCCTCGTGACTTAGCCTGGTGTCTCGGGTGGCTATTCCCGCCACATTAGTTTTCTGCTTCAAAAAAAGTAAATAAGGTCAACATAATCCTTTATTTTGGGTCAAGAAGAAAGCAAAACCTTTTCAAAGTTTTCCCCCTTTAATGAGATTGACTATTGCCTCTTAGAGTATTTTGCATTATGGCATTGAAACAAAAGTAATGTAAGCATGAGATGAACTTGTAGTGGCCCAATTTTAGGTATGCCGATATCTCACAAGGCAAAGCTATGCTGGAAGAAATGCAAACTGATTGGAAAAATACTAGGGCTCAAATGCCAGGAGGGAAGATGCTCTCCATCTGAGAAACCCGGTCTCCCACACTTCCCCAGGCAGGTACCCAAGCCACTAGATTATTGATCAAGAGTAGAAGTGCTTGGCCATAAGTAAGATAAAAGTATTTTCATGTGCAGCTCAAAATCCTTTAATAGGTACCTTCCAAACAATATTGGAATGAGTGTCCTAAGAGAAATAGGTCATGAAATGCCCAGTTGCATCATCCTGTCCTGTCAGACTTGGAATATTAGGCAGCTGGCTTGGATCCATTGAGATCATGATGGTGGTTAAATTCAGAAAACTTACTTTGCATGGCTGGATAGATAAAAGGAGTAATTTTGAGTTTAGATGTATCCACTCCCAGGTGGCAGCTGGTCAGGTCTTTTCAGAACAGCAATTTTGAGCTTAAGTACACACTTTAGGTTTGATAAATCCTTTCAGTTACTCTTCAGTTAAATCTACCCTCATCAGTTCTCCTCTGAAGTGTGGAAATAGATTGTGGGGTGCCACTATACAAGCCCTTAAACAAGAAACTCTAAGATACTGAATGATTCTTCTGTCCACTGTAGTAATTTTTTCCTCTCTGTGAACAAGTGGTAACTCCCTCTGTATCTTCTTCCAAGTAATTTATTCTTACTTCTCAAAGTCGTAGATTTTAAAAGCATATAATTTGGTATTTGTAGTCATACTGTCATTCATTCTGTTAAAAACCTGTAAGGCTGCAACAGGGAAATCTTTTTACAAAGGATTAAGTACTTCAGCAGACTTCACAATACGGTATTTTAAAGCCTCCACCTTCAAACTAGTAAACAGACTCCTGTGTCTGTACCACCAGACTCCTGAATCAGGATGAACTGGGATTATCCCAAGAGAATTATCTGCAAAGTAGCTTTATCATGCTCTAAAGTCATCAGTGTGATTAATCCCACTCTGAAGTGAGCCTAGTTTGGTTTTGGTTGGTTTGGGAGGGGTGTGTGTGTTTTGTTTTGGGGGTTTTTCGTTTGTGGGTTTTTTTTTTTGTTTTTTTTTTTTTAAATTCATAACTATGCAGGAACAGATTTTGTGTGAAACCACAGAACTGAAGTCTGTTGTCTTGAAACAAAGTTTTTCAGACCTGCTTTCTCAAAAGCTATGGTAGATACTTCCTGTAGATGCACACATGTACTTCCTGATACATTTAATTTGTCTCTTAAGGTCACCAAGACCTAATCTGTCCTAGGATTTTTCCTCTTCTGTATTAACTTCCAATATTATTGCTTAATATCCAAAGTTACTGAAGTATGCTGCATGCTATGACAAAGTCTCAGTTCTTAATTTCAGAGTTTTATAGGTATTAATTACCATTAAGAAAGCTTTCACAAGTTAAAAGCCTAAGTGAAAACTTCATCAGCTACTAAGTAATAGAAGGAAGGAAAGAAGACTTGAAGTTTGTTGAAAACTGGTTGTTGAAATCCAGTTTATGCTTCCTCACTGCCATTCACTGACTCGTTTATGCTCAGAGCTTTCCTCCAGTTCATTACTTTCTTCCCACACCCCTCGCAACGTGAACATTTGCTCACCTGTGAAAAACACCAGAAGTAAATTAAGCTGCACTAATCCAGATATTCTGTGCTGAGATGTTACAGAACTTTAATACCCAAGGACAAAGACCTGAGACACAATATAGTCTAGTCTGCATTACCTAATTAGATGGGGTGCAATACATATGGGTCACAAGCTATTTTCCCCTACCCTTCAGCATATGTTTCTGTTCAAGGACTACTTTTTGCCAAACAGAATACTGCGTTTTTCTTGACACAAGAGGGAGCCATTTGAACTCTTGTATTAAAAAAGCAGTTTAAAAAAAATGAAGACGAAATAAATAGCTGAATACACGACTAGCCCCTTTGATGTCCTTTCAGCATAACTCCTTTAAAAGTAGACATCTATTTCTGAACCCCTAGGTAATTTAATCTTATTCTAAACAATCCCAGTGTATGTAGCAATTATTGGATTTTTCTGTGTGCAGCTATCACATTGGGGGTGTACAGAATGCAGTGTGGCATAAATGCAATGAAATTATGCTATTTTTAAATAGCTTTAACACTGAAGTCAGTTTAAGTGAAGGTTCTTAATGAATTTCTTTACAGAACTGGCAGCCTTGTTCTCAGGTTAAGCCTCAAAAATCCTCAGATCACACAGAGCCTCTGTTCCTTGGGTGTGTAGTTTTTGTAGGGCAGCTCCGTGTTTTCAGGTTCAGAGAAGGACACGTCCTCCCTTTCATCAAAATAAAGATGAACAGGAAATCTGGACACTTTTCAATGTCAAAGACAAGAGTTACCTCCAGAGAGGTTGGAACTGAGCAGTGCTGCAGCCGACTGCAAAGACACACAGTGTCTCTGCTGACTCATCACCTCACTGCTGCCTGTGCTGACAGGTTGTCCTGGATCCCTGCCAACTCCCCTTGCAATTCTGCAAGGTAGGCTATATATACACATCGGGATAAAGGAAAGAATATAGTGGGAAGAGGAGGGAAAAAAGGTCATATAACTGGAAGAAAACTGATCAGAACACTGCAGGACATATTTTCTGAGACATTCTGGAAGCTTCAGGATTCTTTGTATTGTGAATGTTTAAAACAGAACGAGAGAAGATAACTCAGTAGTCTTTATGTGAAGGACTTGAAGTTAAATACTAGCATTTTAGTATAGAAATAATATTATTTTGTCATCATTTCAGTGAGCATTGCAATAACTGCTCTTGAGAAGAGTGTAAACTCACAGCTTGATACTGCTGTAATCCAGCATTTGAACCACTATTTAGATCTGTCTGCTAGCAGTAGGTTATGATTTTAAGGTGGCAATAGTATTTTACTGCAAGCCAAACTCTTTCATTCTGCTGTATTTTGAACATTGGGAAACCACTCTGATCACAAATTATGAGTGCTTGAAACATAGAAGGTCTACACTATCCTCCATTTAAATTATGTGTTACTCCTGTGGTTGTACAAAACTGCAATTTATGTAGGACCATTTGCCCTACCTACTAGTTAAGTTTTACAGGCAGCCATAGACATGATTTTATAAGTTGCCTGGTTTACTTGGAGGCACAGCTATATATGCTCAAAGCACAGTCAAGCACAGTTCATCTGAATGATGAGAGTTTTCCTGCAAGAATCTATCCCTATAAAGGGCTACTAATGTGAATACCTATCTAAAACAATGTTTCCCTGAGTGAAAGGAGAACCATGGGGTTAGTAAGTCTAATCCAGTTTTATTTCTGGTAAGATAGCTGATCTGGGTTGATTGAGCCAGGCAATCTAGACATAATTTTCTTTTTTTTTTTTTTTGGTCATATATGTGTGTTCTGCTTCTCTTCATAGGTAGCTTTTCACCTTAAACCCTTCCCTGCATGTGTACACAATGCAACATACAGGAAAGGAAGATAAAAATGTATAAAGTCAAATGGGTGCCACTGGAGGCAATAAACAGAAAAGTAAAGTTTTGTGTCTGATACATAAAAGTAGTCTAACGGCAAGTTATTTTAATCAGTGACTACTTAGTTGGTATCCCCTTATGAGGTTTAACATTTTTAACATGCAAGAAGAATCACTTGATAAACAGATAAACACACTTACCAGTGAGACAAACCCTGCATATGCTGCTTTACAATTAGTAACTTCAAAGACTGACATGTCTTTTGTATTATATTTGTACACGGTACCTCCTGGTCTTCAGTGTCAGAACCCTGTTTTTGGGGGACAGTTTCCTAAAATTCAGAGCAATTCACATTCTGCTGTCACTAGATATTAGGGTGACAATCAATGCAAATAATGAAATAATATGCATCCACTAAGTGTTGACTGATGATGTTAACATTTCATCCAGCATATATGCTTTGGTTCCCCACCCCCCCACCCTCCCCCAAAAGATAATGGGGTGAGGGGGTGGAAAATCGTGGCTCTGAGTCATTTTGGCTTAGGCCAGAGTGAGTCAGGCACTCAGCAACTCAGTTGGGAGAATTGATCATATTCCTATTATCTGAGAGAGACAGAGAATTGCTGGCTATAACTGACTGACAGGCAGGATTCTTTAGAAGCAAGGGTAAATCCAGTTTTGTATTCAACATCCTGAGAGGCAGTAGTCTAGATTTTCCGATAAATCACTTGCAAGTCATAACTTTTGTAGCCATTACTGCTGTGAAAGTCCCTAAATCTGAGGATTTAGTATATGGTCTAGGGTGAACAATTCAATTATATTTAGAAACTTCTGTAAGAAACCTTTCTTCTTGCGTTTTTCTGGACACCCTAGCGACTACAAAACGTTAAAAGGAATAAAAACTGGGTTTAGCATAAATCTTAGAGGCAGTGCTAAAATATAACATTAAGTCTGGACTTATGTTGGTATTTAGGGCTTTTCCACTCAAAATGTTTCCACTCCATATGGCTTCTAGTGTAGCAGTACACTAAACTTCTGCAAGCTAGTAACACAGAACCAACCCCACGTGTTCTCACCATGCCATTCCCAGCTAACAGCTCCAGTGCCTAGGGCTGTGCAGCATTAGCACAGTTTGTTCCCAAATAAGTTACTTTCCTGCCTGTGAGCATGACTAATTAATTCAGGTGCAGCACTGGGCTGACACATCTTTCCTGTTTCCAGTCTGGAACCAGTCAGGCGTGATTGCCTGGCATTGCTGTGCTTGTGCCATTGCACAACATGGGTAGCACTGACAGAATACCCAACTCTGTTGCCTGTGATCCTATTTTCCATTCATCTCCCTTGTTACTATGAGCTACCGTAAAAGCAAGTGTTACAGCAGGGAACTGCATCTAAAGCCCTCACCCGTGGTTATAGCATATCCAGATACAATAGCACTGTCTAAGGCAGGCTTACGCCCAAGTATTGGGAAACAACCGTTCTCTCATTGGGATGGTGATGGGAGAAGGGGAAGCCTGGCATTCCCTCTTGATGCAGACCTTCTGCAGTCTTGGGCTTTCTGCCCTTTCCCACCAGAGCTGGATCTGCCCTCAGTGCAGTAACCCAATTAGGACAGGCTCCACTGGGAACTGTGAGTACAATATGTCCAAAAGACCAGGCCTTTCATGCTACAGAAAAAGTCTGACACACTTCCTAAGCTTCAAGGAACCAACTTAACAGCCCCAAAAAGGGATGAATACTTATTTCACGATAAGATTTTTTCTTTAGCATCATCACTGTTGCCTGCTGAAATTTTGTAAATTTAAGCTTTGCTTTTTTGAGATGCACTACTCTTCAGAAGCTACAAATGGCCACAGCTCTTAGGGATTAAGAATATTCATGAGTATACTGAAACTGCATTTCATCACCTCCTCATAGTAGTCTGCCAGCTTCATATGCCACCAAGTTAGTTACCAGCACTGTACAGGCTTTAAACACTTCTTTTTCTCATAGTATTTTGACAAAAAATACACAGTCTTTGCCTCTTTCTTGAAAGCTGATATGACACCCTTCCTAGGGACTCCCTAGGGACAGTTATTAGTAGCAGCTAGCCAAGATGTCTTTAAAGAAAATGTCATACCCCCTCAAAGAAAAACCTGTAACATCCCAAAATGAGAAAAACCTTAAAAAACAGTCCCCAACTAACAACAAAAAACTCCACCAAAACCAAACAAACACTACCACACAAAAAGTCAAAATCATCAGGAGTCTCATCCAGGAATTACATAAATGCAAGCTTCCACATCCAGAGAGATCAGTTTTGCAGTTTAGAGACCAACAACTGTTTTAAGTTTATCAACTCCACCTTTTTCAAAAAACAGCAGAAGAATATTCATGTTGCATTGGTGCAAAATTACAGGACAGTCTCTCTCTTCATCCCCTTTCCTTATTATTTTGTATGTACACAAGAAAATTATTTGATAATTAGCCTGTTCTATTTTTAAAATACATTCTAAACTTAAGAACTACATATAAGATGCTTCAGTGCACAAACAATTTTATGTTGAGAGCCAAATTGCTATGGTTCAGCAGAGTAACCCAGATCTTACCAGTCAGCTCCCTCACACTTTTGGTATATATTGTCTTTTTACATACTTCATCTTTAGACAACCTAGCTAGTTCCTCTGCCAGTCAGCAGTTGTTGCTTTCTCAGCAAAAAGATAAATACACCAGCTACTGTAAGACAAGCTCGCTATTATTCTACTGTTCTGAGAGCAAAAGGGAATAAAACTCTCTTATTAAATTACACATGCCAGCAGATTAAGAAAACAAACAACTCCAAATGAGAATTCTTACCATTGCAGGGCACCAAAAAACCAAAAATTAATAAAAAAAAAAAAAAATCCAAAGTGCAATCAAAAGCTATGACTTTATAAGAAAAGCTATCTAAGTTCTTCCTAGCAGCATTTTTCTCTTATATAGTGTGGTCTTACCAAGGTGTGAGCATTTGCTGATGGGTTGCAGGGTCTCAGCTGTACCTGCTTCCTGGCCATTTAACCCCTGCCTTTCTGGTCCCAGAGTTCAGCAGATGTAATTGCAAAAAAAAAAAAAAAAGATCTTTAAGGTTTTGGATTGTTTATCAGGACATAGTTTAAAGAATTTGTAGTGCCCTCCAAAACACAGTATAACTCACCATAGCTGCTTTTCTCCTGCACAATTTCCTTATTTTTCTGTTATTTGTTCCATTTTTATTTTACTTACCTCTTCTCCTGTTTGTTGCCTACCAGAAGAAATAACAGATGTAAAATTTCATCTGAACAAGACAAGGAGGGAGCTAGGCAGGGACCTCATCACAGAAAATGTGCTCATTTATATGGCAGTAGCAAGTCTTTGTTTTTGTTTTGTTCCAGTAACAAGGACAAGGTTGGCTTAAATGAATAGCAAGATTTCTTATATTGATTCTACCATTCAAATAATGCTACATAACTACAGGGATCTAATTAAGGAAAAGGGAAATATTAAAGAGCAGCAAACAGAGGATGGATGTTGCAAAAAGGACTTGTGGAAACTCTTGTTGAGTTACTGCTAGTTGTGCTTTCACTATAATTAGACCATGGTGCATTAATAGTGAAGAAAAGAATCTTGGATATTAAAAATACATTCTAAACCCCACTCCTTTTTAATGCAAACTTTTTGAAGTCTCAGTGTCTTCAGAGTGTCACCTACCCATTCAAGCACCCAAATGCACCATTCAAACATTATTTTTTCAAACTGGTATCTATTAGGTGCTCAGTTTCTGCTGTTGCTTATATGTTTGTTGAAGTCACTGTTGTAAGATTTCCCAGAAAGACAGGTTGAATTGTGATATTTAATTCTAACATATGTCGTATTACTTTACTGCATGTGAGTGTCATGTCAGTAATTATTTTAATTGACTAAGAAAGAATGTAGGCACCTGTATTTTTAGGAGCTTCTAGCGAGACCTATCTCTCAGTTGTATAAAGTCCTGCGGCTTTTGGCTGACCAGCTAGCACTAGGTTGCATTGCTGCCTAATAATAGTACTTGTCAGCAAGTCTTAAATCACTCTATTATCACAAGAATAATTAGTGTAATAATTTTTTTCTTCATTAAATAAATAAGCAATTTGGAGCTAATTGGTAATTGCTTGCATTTCTCACAAATCCTTCCCCAGGATGGTGTTTTCTTTCTGCCTCTGTGGTGTTGCCTCTAAGGGGATGTTGAATGAGTCCATGCACTTTTTCAAAAAAGTAGGTCATTGGCATGGTGTCTGGCACTTTTTACATATGTGTGGTTGGTGCATGGGATCTGATTTCCATGTGATTAATTTATTTCCTCTCTCCTGTTCAGTTATGACATCATCTCTGGATTTCTCTGAAGAGTTCCACAAGTGAAAAGTGGATTTCACTTTTGGCAGGAGCCTTAATCCAGTGGAGAATGCAACATATGGCTAAAGAAGTTGAGGATCCCTTGTAAGTATCCAGTCAAAGTAGATAGAATAAGATGGAAAGTGAAATTTCATGGCATCTAGCTTTGAAACAAAATGTGTCCTATCACTTTAAATGAATGGCTTTACTTGGGGTCAGTCGTGACCAAAGAAAGTTGTCATGGAAACCTTGATAGGATAATAACTATCCGGGCAGAGCAATAAGGCCCTGGAGACTGTGTAATCAGGTGGTCATTAATTCTGGAAGACTTGGGCTTCTGCCTGGTAAAGGAGAATGATTTGGTTGATTAAAATAAATCTGCTCTAGTAGGATCTAATAATGAACTACAAACATCTTTTCTTGTCTAGCAAAGGCAATTACTGCATGGCACTTCGATTTATTCACTGGTAAAAATATTCTAAAACTGTTTAGAGAAGCCCAAGTGTGGTTGCTAAAGAAGTTTTTGTCCCGGAAGTTAATTTTGCTCCAAGTTCTCCTCCCTTCCACATTGTCCACATTTTGCTGTAATTACCACAATTGTGTTCTTTCCTGTTAGCTTGATATCTCTGTATTACACTCCATTACATATTGTACACATAACCAAAGTGCCAATTACACCACTTGAGATAAATATCATCCTGTACAAAAAGAATGTGCATAATTAGTCTTGTTCAATTTGCTCATTTCACAGTGTAAGTGCAAAGGGCTAAAATAATCACACGATTGTAGTTGAAAATGTTTAAAAAGTACTTGAAGTACTTTTGTGAAATAGATGACTGGAAAGCTTATTGAGTCCTCTGAGTCATACTATTTTGGTTATCCAGGAATCCAGAATTCAAGCTGCACGTGTGTCCTTTCATATAGTTTTTGGAGCGGTTTCCTAAATTCATCACGTTTTTATGTAGCTACCACCAGAGAAAGAAGATGAGAATTAAAAAAAAATGGCAAGGTTGTTTGGAAAGTGGATACTTGTACTCTGACTTTCTGCAGGGTCATGGCTTGCCCTTTAAAGTTATATAAGGTAGCCATTCAGAACAGTCCACTTATTTACACTGGCATCATGTTGGAGACAGTTGTGTCTTAGACTGCAGGCATCACTTGTAGGATGGTTAAAAATAAATTTGCAGTTCAAACTGGCTCCCTCTGAGTTTCAAAACTGCCATGAAAGCAATCTGTTCACACAGTACTGCTATACATCAGGGCTGGATGCAGTCAGGGTGTGGATAAGGGTGCTATTGAATTGCACAACACGTCCTCTGTCATATGACATGGAGAGCACATCAATCTGTACAGAGCTAATGGGGTCGAGCAGGAACTGTAGGTCCTTTATGTGCCCCCTGGTAAGTATGTTCTTCCTTCTGAAAACAAAAATACTAAAAATAGAGGTATGTAAGGGCATTCAAAAGAATGGACTCCTCTTTTTGGTCTTCAGAGCTAATGCATATGCAGTTTTGGTCAGATATCTGCATAGAAGGGGCACATCAGTGGATCCAGTCAAATGGTTGGTACTCTGTAAGACTCCCTACGTATCTTTCCTTTAAGCAGATATTAACCGAGTGAAAAAATCATGTGTGAAGGGAAAATACTAGAGTGGAGGATCGGTTTTGCACAGGTGAGGAAGAGTGAGGAGAGAATCTCTGTTTACTTCCTTAAGTCATTTTTCTTCAGAGGGAAATGGATCCATGAAACAACCTGTGTGACAGTTGGGTGTAAGGTAACTCGCAGCCACAGACGTAGGCAAGTTGTCAATCTTTTGAGAAAATAGGTCTATGTACAGACGCTCTTTTCTCTCTGAAGAGAACTAGTGGTCTAACTCGGTGTCTAAAGTATCTGTAAGACCCTCGTGTATTTACAGAATCAAACAAAAATTGAAGTCTTGACTTCATGTACAAATGGATTGGATTCCTGCTGTTTGGCCCTTAACTCAGGATCAGTTTACAGTCTGTTTTGTGCTGTCCTTCCTAACTCAAACACATGTCCCTTGGAGGACAAACCAGTTAGAGGTTTGTGAGGTGGTACCGTATTACTCTCATCAGAACCTTAAAAATTGCAGTTCAATACAGTGTTTAGTCCTGAATATGAAAGGGTTAGCTGTTAGAATGGATGATTGTGTCAGGTTAAAAACCTGTTTAAATACTGCTTTGTTATCTGAATGAGCTAAAAGCAGGTATTTCTGCTGTACAAATTATCTTAATAGCCCAGCCGAGAAGTAAATGTCCCCCAGGACAGATCCAGCTAATGAATGGTTTTAACTGCAGCATAATTCACTAATGTGAGCAGGATAGCAGCTCACAATCATTTAATGATTGAATCATTACTGTTGAAACCTATACTGCTGTTTCTACCACAAATTCTGCACTAGCTTGCATGTCTAAAGGAGGCTCTGTCCTTTTAGAGTTGTTTTATCTGTATTCTCTGTTGTATTTTTAACCTTTATTTAAAAAAAACTATAAGGGATATCTTTGTTTGCTAACTGGGAAAGAATTATTTTTTTTTTAAGTGTAGGACAGAATGAAGGAAATATGTAATTTGAGTGCACGTTTTAAGCACTGAAGTTGTGACACTTCTGCATAAACCAGGTCAAGATGATTTGGGTGATAAGATTGAACTGCTTAAAATGTTTTTCATACTGGTAGGTCATAGACTGTAGCCTGTCAGTTTATTGCAAGAAATCAGTATTATATATTACTTGTGTTATCTTTACAGTGTTTTCAAGAAAAACTTATAATGAGCATGGAATGTAAAAAAATCTCATAACTGATTGCCTATTTGTCCTAAAGGTTTACATACTTGTGTCTTCTATCAATATTTTTGTAGAGGAAATCTCTTTTTTTTTCCAATTGTATCTGGCAAAACTTGATTGTATTTGTAAAAATTCACATGGGTCTCTCTGCTGGCATATCATAACTAAGTAGTATTTGCATAAATCCAAATTTAACTCAGGGTCTACCAACTCCTTGTCTTACTTTCTGGTGAATGTTACTTTAGAAAGAGCTGTCTTGTTGGCTCATGGAGCGATAAAGCTCTGCAGGAGTATTCTGCAGGAGTTCACACTGGAAAAACATGTCTCAGGGAGTGATACAGCTTACTTCATGTTTGTTAAACTCCCTATCAGTAGGAAAGCTGTGACTTTGTTCCATTTTGAAACGTGATATGCTGTCATATTTGAACTATGATATTCATCTCACAGATGCTAGCTTTTACTAGATTACATTCATACTACTAGAGCAACTCTGAGTTAAGATGTCCAGTTGAAAGATTCTGCCATTATCAATATCCAGAAAAAGCATTGCTAAAATTTTATTCTTTCTGCAGCAGTAACTTCATAGTGGTCCCTGAAGTCCTTACCACTTCTGAATTGTAGAATTAAATGTTGACTCCAGACATAGTAAAAATCATCTTACTTGGTTGTATTATATGCTGACAGTCAGGTCCTCTTATGATGGACTGCACTGTTGCAACGCACCTGGTGCATACCGGTTGAGAAATCTTATGCAAGTATGAGGAAAATATGTGTTGTTACAGTAACAGTAGGTAAAATTGCACTTTCTCCGTTAACTTTGTATATTTGAGAGCTTCTTATCTTCCTGTTTTCTTTTTGATCCCTTTTGTGCTTGATTACATTTGAAGTGACAATGTCCCTTTCTGTCTGCAGACCAGATTCTGTGGTTACCAGCATTTGAAATAAATCATTAGATAGGTCCAGATGCCTTTGGATCCCTGATATGAATGTCCTTTACCCATTTATATTTGATATCTGAAAGCAGCCTATGAAATTGTGTCTTTTGGAATCTGTTGATAGCATACTCTTACTACTCTCTCAGCATTCCTTTCCACTACGATGGCTCATGGTATACTTGGTTTTTCAACCTGAATCCTAGGTGTCAGCAACCCTGTCAATACTGATGAATTGCTTTTTTTAGACCCTTATTATATTAGTAGCCATTAGAACCCACCAGTTCTAGATATTTAGGTTATTGGTCTGTTTTGGGAAGTGATACTTTTCAATCTTCTGTGCTTATCATCTCTTTATGATGACAAAAAATGTTTGTGTTCCAGTTATGAGAAAGTGCTCTGAATTAATTTCCACAATGCATCAGTAAATTTTTATTAGCATTACCTGTACATTTGCTCTAGCCAGGGAAATGATGTATTTATCATATATATAGGCAATAATACACATGACAGAAATTTTACATTTCTGAGTGAGAAGTACCAGTATAGTAATCCACAATTTGCAAACATTGATTTTCCTGTTTCCCATGATTAGGAAATACTCCCTAGACCAAAAGGCCAGGTTGAGCACATTTGGGTTTCTGGTGCTGGGAGAGAGAAGTATTCTGTGATTCTCCTCCAGACCATGCCCTTAACTGTCTTCCTTCTAGAAGACAATACACACATAATGAGTAATGCTTGTGCTGATATGGGGTCAGGCACATACACTTGTACGCAGGAAGTAACAGATGCTCTCATATCCCATGACAGAGGCAGAACCACAAAGGCCAGATCAGATTTAGATTAATAAAAAATGTATTCTCCATCTGTAACAGATTATCTGTAAGAAAGGATTTTCCTCAAATAACTGATTTCTCTTTTTTTTTCATAAAAAAGATTAAACTGAAATAATTTTGTTTTCAAAGAATATTCTGGCAATACATGCAAATTAGACTAATTCCATTTGCCTTTTCATTCCCTCTTTCCTGATGTTGAAAAGGTTGGATTATTTTCATCCGTAAAGACTGTAAAAGCTGCTGGTGAACCCTTGCAAATGACTTTTGAATTTACAAAGACCTTATTTTAATTTTATTGTCATGATGAATTGTTAGTCAGGAAAGCATTTTTGATGTCGTCTAAGGTTCTGTGCAGTGAACCAAGCGTGTACTATTTTTCTTTAATTTTTCCTGCTTTTGTGCTACAAAGTGGCAAGAAAAGGAAACCTAATACTGTGGATGTTCCCACCTGCTTATTTTGGAGTTCATGAATTCTGTCTAGTAATTCAGTACAAATTGCAGGGATAGAAAAATTCTGCCTTCACACCACACATAACTTACTCATTTCAGTGTAAGAGTTACTATCCTTTGTGTCTTCGGGGACTGACAAGGGAGGAGGAAAGGAGAAAGAAAACTTTGTTAAGCAATTGGAATTCTGGCCTAAAAACAGAAATGTCAAGCCTGATGTTTTTGCTGCTATTGCAACACCACTTCTCCTCTCTGTAGAAGAATGTTATTCAAGTAGTTTCATTGCATGGCTCTCTCTCATGTCTTCAAAAGCCTCTGGTCATATAAATCTGCAGTCCTTGATAATCAGTCTCCTTGAATAGTTACTTCACTGAATGAAACACTCTTGGGCTTACATATGCACCACATCCTGTCCAGGAGGGACAAGGGGCAAATTACAAATTTCCATCAAAGAAGAACTGAAGTTGTTTTTCAGGCTTTTTTGAATGGAGGATCTGAATTATTCAATTAACATTTCAAAGATACTTACTTTTTTGAAAAAGGCCTTTTTAATAACGATATAATGAAAAGCATTTGAAACCATGGTGTAAAAGACTAATCTATTTAAGCACCTCTAAAAGACTTCCTTCAGTTACTGAAGTGTTAGGTGAACTGCTTTGTATCAAGATTTTTCCTTTTTTTTTTTTTCCTTAAAGATTTATTTTTTTTCAAAACTCTGCCACCAATTTTCCAACCCTTATTTTGATAGGGTTTCTTTGGAAGCCACATTTTCTGACTTCCCCTACTATGATAGACTGACATTTTTCTCTCTCTTAATAATGCTTCAGTATCTTTCTTATCTGTTAGCAAGATAACAATTTTTAAAGAAAAAAATCATTCTAACTCTCTCTAATTCCATCTGCAAGTGGTTACTAGTCAGGATAGTATTTCTGATTTAATTTCACTTTAAATGAGAGAAATGTTGCAATGGGCAATACTAACATAGACTCTCAGGTGATCATGAATAGTATTCCTGAGAATTTGAACACAATTGTGTTTGATCTAAAACACAATCATGTTTGATTGGAAGACGTTCTCTCCTCCAATAACGTGGTGAGTTTGAAAATAGATGAATGCAATTTCTTTTGTTTATAGTGCCCAAGGTGTTCTGCTAATAGAACATTTTGCTTTGTGATGGACATTTACACTTCTTTGGGTGTTTGGAATGGTGTTTTCTTTTAGGCAATGGTTGACTTTGCAGATTTCTAGAAGGGCAAATGCCTTACATTTAAAGAATGTAAGTTTTGTAAGAGGTGTTTGGTTTGGTTTACCTGGCTTTCAATATGAAATGTTTTAATGATTCTGGGTTGTTTTGTTTATAAATGTTTAACCTTCTTCATAAAGTCAGTTTTGTTGTATAAAAATGGAAGACTCTTGAATATTACAGAATTCTGAAGGCTTTCTGCTTAACATTAAAAAGGTGAATATTGGGGAAAGGAACAATAACAAGCTTTTTAAGAAAACAGTTTCAAAAATGATTTGTTAAATTTCTTCCAATTTGTACATACTTTTGCAAGTTAGATAACAAATAATTCTGATATAAATTCACTATTGTTTTATACAGACATGTATGTCTCACACAGAATCTTTCCTATATAATAGGATAATGCACATTACTATGGACATAGGTGTTTGCTGTAGGTATATTCTTCATCATTATCTTTCTGTGTTTATACTTCTGTGACATTTATATTAATATGCATATGTTCTCTAAATTACAGAAGTATTGTAAAACTTCTAAAGCTTCAAAGAGCTGGTCATTTCTTCCACCAAAGCTTTGTTTCTCCCAGTTACTATTAGGGAAAATCAGTTATTTACATGAAGACAAGATGGAAACTGGTAGAGTCAGATAGCAGTGCTGCAGGATTTCTGCTCTGTTATTTTGTTTAATGTCAGCTGTTTTGAAGCCTTTGATAGTTAGTCACAGTCTATGTTACAAAGGACATAAGATACGAAGTGATTTAGATGATAGCAAATCCTGTTTGCTTTTCCCAAACAAAGAAACAGATTGTTCTAGTGTGGGCCCCCACAGGGTCACAAGTCCTGCCAGCAATATTGTTCTAGTGTGGGCTCCTCCCTTCGTGGACCCACAGGTCCTGACAGAAGCCTGCCCCAGTGTGGGCTTCCCGAGTTATCACAGCTTCCTTCGAGCATCCTCTTGCTCTGACATGTGGTTCTCCATGTTCTTGCAAGTGGATCTCTGCTCCACTGTGGACCTCCATGGGCTGCAGGGGCACAGCTGCCTCGCCATGGTCTTCCCCACAGGCTGCAGGGGAATCTCTGCTCTGGCACCTGGAGCACCTCCTGCCCCTCCTTCTTCACTGACCTTGGTGTCTGCAGAGCTGTTGCTCTCACTTTCTCATCCCTCTCTCTGGCCACTGTTTCTCTGCTTAAATCTATTATCCCAGAGGCGCCACCACCATCAGTGATGGGCTTGGCCTTGTTGAGTGGCAGGTCCATCCTCAGCCAGCTGTCCTTGGCTCTGTTGGACATGGGGGAAGCTTCTGGCAGTTTGTCACAGAAGTCACCCCTGTAGCCCTCCCACTATCAAAATCTTGGCACACAAACCCAATGTATATGTGGTGTCCTATTTGGCTTAATTTTCTTTTTCCTGGGCTAAGTGTGCCAGTCTCTTTAAGTCTTCCCTCAGAAGACGGAATCTGTCTATCCCTTTGATTATCTTCAAAGAATTCTTTGCACCTGATCCAGTTTGTATCTTTTTTTTAACATGTAAGTATAGACTGAATTTGTGCGTTTCAGTTGCCTTTTTCAAAGCTGTATCAAATGGGTGTCTTGGGTATCCTATGAAGGCCATCCTTTTCCTCTATTGCCTCCAGGTGTCTATATTTCGTATCAGCCCTCAAGTGCATAACAGTGTATTTTGTAGTATTAAAATTAAATCCAGTTTCTATTACTTTCCTCCTCAAGGTCATACAGCACTTTCTGTATAATATTTTGGTCCTCAGCCAGACTGTTGCTTCTTCACAGTTTTACATCAGCAGACAGTAATTAGTATATGAATTTTTTGTGTCCAGGTCATCACTGAAGATATTCAAGGAAGACTCATCCTAAAATGGATCCTTGAAGATCTCCTTTAAGAATGACCCCTCATTTGAGTTCCACCTTCAGTACACATCATTGTGTTTCATTTAGCTCATTTCTTATCTACCTTTTATTTCTTGTGCTTGTTTCCTTCATCCTGTCCAAGTAATATTGCAGAGCAAGTCAGTGCTGAAGGTAATTGTGTTGTGTAATTGCTTATCTTTTCAAGACGTCTCTGAAGTGCAAATGTAATCTTTTCAATTTCCATTGGTTTTATTTAAAATAATGTAAGTTATTTGGGGAAGAAGCCTGGCAAAATTGTCTTTCAGTAGAGACCAAGGAGGCAGCTAATAGATCCTTTTCTGTCTGTGTGTATCTATCAGAGTGAGTGTAGGGGTACAGAGAACGATGGAGCAGATTTCTCTGTCAGAATTGTTGATATGTTACCTGGACTCCGAGCTTTTAGCAGCCCCAGCCATGTGTCTGTGCAGCTGTCTTTATCACCATCACATAGTGATTCACATAGCATCTACTCCTTGTTTTCTCAACACCGTTATTTAGGAAAATCATGGTGCTTTCATGGCTTTGAGTTATTGGAAGTAGGGTATTTTCTCATGGATTCTGTCGTCTTTCCAAGTGTTTATGTGGGATCACCTAAAGCCTTAGAGGATTATCTTGTAAGAAATGTATGAAGTTACTCCATTTCTCGTATCTGTGATATGTTGTCATAACTTCATGATGCTCAAGCTCAGTCTGTCCATGCACAAAGGGTTATTAGTTTCCCTCCACATAATATGGGACTGTCTGCAAGCAAAGGTACCATCTATGTTTGGCCTGATCTCAGGAGAATGTTCATAACTAGATAATAACACTGCTTTGTGGATTCGTCCTCGTTTAACTGGACATCTCATCTAGTACAAGGTAGTACTCTGATATCATGGTAGGCAACAATGCAGTGGTGTCTCAGTTCTTATCATACGCATCAGTCTTTCACTTAAATTTCATGGCACTTATAATAATTTTTCCCATTCTGTATGAGCCAAATTCTTCTTGCGTCAGGTGGTGCTTCCGAAGTCTGATCACCACGTCTTTCCTTCTAAAGAGGAATAATTTATGTTTAGCACAGTACTGTACTGAAAATATATTTTCTGCCTCATCTGTGTTCAGTAGCAAATCTCTGCTTTTCAAATGGAGATTGAAAGAGGATCTTCTGAACTACTGCAAACCTAAAAGTGCTCCTGGTAGCCATAGGAGCTGGTACCATTCAGTAACCCACTTGGATTCTAAAAGTTCAGATTAATGGGAATCTTGTGCTTGTGCAGAATTTTATTGACCAGACCTTGGAGCCAACCAGTCCCCCAGCATGGATTCTGTAAAAGCCTTTTTTCCCCACAGGAGAAAATCCACTGTCCTAAAATGGAGGGACTCTGATGTTCATTCACTTTCATCATTTTTCTCTCTCTGTCTTGTGTAATCAATCTTACTCAAAAGCTTTCTTTCATATTCTAATGATGCAATGCCAAAGGGACCCTCATCTCAGATGAGGTTCTTAAGGGCTCCTGATAATGCATATAACCTTTTCCAGCACCAAGATTTGAACTCAAAATTAGTGGAAAAAGGCAGGAGCCGAAATTAATGTTTTTACCAGGGAGTGTAATTAGCCAATAAAGCAGCTTCTGGTAGGAGTAGCTGATCCACAGTTATTAAAATGTCAAAGACTTACTGTGGTTTTGTTTGTTTCCTTGTATTTAATGTGAGCCATATGGCAATGAACAATACTTCATTTTGAGTATCCAAGAAGGGAAATTCTTATTAACAAAGGCTTTATAGTAGCATGTGTGAAAGAGGGCTTTCATTACACTTGTAGGGTTAATTTATGTGGGGTAATGTTTGGTCTCAGTTAATCCATCTGTCCAATATTTTAACAATATTTTAATGCAACTTTGAGCCAGGTGTCAATGCAGAAAGAGGTGCCTATTTTAACTGTTGATTTTCAGTAAAATATTGAGGAATGAAAAAATGAAAACTTTAACAAAGGGGAATCACAGTGATCGTCATTGATTTTAACAGGGTCATCATTTTATGGAGCATTTTTGTGTTCAACAACTGAAATAGGGAAATATAAATTTATACATATTTAAGCTTACCTTTTTGCATGTAAGTGGCAGTTACTGTAAAACCTGCAATTCTCTCGTATGTAGTGGGTCATAATGTTTTATAATACACAGGCAAAAAAATCCAAACACTAGAAAATCCCTTTGTAAAATATTAATTGTGTCTCAGCTTCCTTCCTAATTCATGATAGTCACAAATCTGGTCCCAAATCTCATTGATACATGAAAACTGAAATGATACTGTTTATTGTTCACAATTCTTACCCCTTTGACAGAAAGTGTCCAGCAGATAATAATCTATGCTCGTTACCTGCAGTTTTTAACTGCATCTTGAATCATTTAATTGGTTGCTTCTGGTGAATGATCTTGACAGCAGTGGGACTTGAGCGATGCTTCTGTGTCCCTTCCAACTCAGGTTATTTTATGATTCTGTGATCATCAGACCTTAATGGTCCTGACCAACCTCCCTTTGGGCCTCTGCCCATGGGCTGATTCCAGCTCAGCCCAAGGCCTTCAGTCCCTGCCTGAGCTGTGTCAGAAAACTGCTGGTCTCCGGCTCAACCTCAGCCCCGTCCTGCCTGGGCATGGGCTGTGTTGGTCAGGACCCTAACCTGAATACTCATTTCCTGGCTTGACTTCAGACCTGCCTCATCATCAGAAATTTGCCTGATGATCTGGACTCTTGTTTGAGCTTGGCTCAACCCATTTCTGGGTCTGTCCTTCCCTGTTCACATTGCCTGGGTACCGTGGGGCTGGCCCCTGGCTGGCTAGACACCTGACCTGCTGGCTGGGCATCATATTTGGCCTCCACCTTCCCATCCTTTAGTGAGCAACCAGCCCTCACTGTACACTGCTGTAACTATCTACTGATAGATTTAGAAAAGCTTAGATTCAACTCCAGATCCAGTGGACAAAGGGATGTTGCTTGTGGATGTTGGGATCATGTGTTGAATCAGTCCCCAAAATATTAAAAAGAAATCCAAGGCAGAGTCAGCCTTCTTAGTTCAGTTCTGGTCACTAAAAAGATTTTGTTTAATGGTTGCATTCATGAGACTGTGGTTAAGGAGTTGTTACAGAGCTGTACTTCATCCTATGCATTAGAGGGCTGAACCTGTTTGGGACTGCATTTAGCAAACTTACGGGCAATATTCAAATCTATTGCAAAACAAGAAGCTTTTATCAGGCCATCACTTCTTCACTTTAGAATAGTCACCTAACTGCCTCAGATGGCTGAGTGAGCAATTCCTGCATTCTTGATTTACTGAGTCTTTAAAATTTACTTCTTTCAGACCTTTGAATGTACTTGTGGCTGGATAATGTTTTAGTTTCTGTGGCTTTTGGAGAAATACAACTTTTACTTATTTTGCACAGCATTCATATCCCTCCTCCCTCTCCTTATTATGTGTATAACATTTTTTGTCTTCAGACTGTTACATCTAGGAGTACATGACTCATGGCCCATTGCAGCCTGGTCAAATGTCACTGTTATGAGTATATTGCACAATGAGCCTGCATTGCACATCCTTGGTGCAATATTTGTTGTTCAGCTCTTGCTGAAGTCAATGGAAAGATTCCCATAAGGCTGCAAAGACATTTGGAGCGGGTCTGAATTTGCCTTTAGTGTGTCTGACTACTGAGCAAGAAAAAAAAAAAAAGGCAGCATATTTATAGACTGGGTAGTCATCTCTTTTATAACTTTAACGTAGTCACTGCTGGTGACTAAAAGGGAAGTTTCAGTGTATTCTGATTGCAAGACTACATACCCAGGGCCTCTGAAGAGCTCATAGGTTATCACACGAGCTAACAACCATTTGCATTAAGAACACCTCATCTGCTTCTTGAACAGGAGGTCTGTAGCAGATGCCTGCTGCAATGTCACCCATGATAGCGTGCCCACCAATCCTAACGTGTAAATTTTCATCTGGCTCATGTCCATCCCTAGGCAGAGCTACATACATTCCCACTACTCTCACAAGGGCAAATCCCTTGCCTTCCCAGTCTCTCCTTCCTAAATACCCTCCTTTCTTTCTGAATTTTGCTTTAACCCTCATTAACTGCATTTCGTTCCTGAGCTGTTTTACTTGTTTACACACTTTTCCTTAGGCCCACAATTGCTTTTCCCATATCCCCTTGTCCCCCTTCTTTTGTGTCTCCCTGGCTGTCTTCCTCTGTCAACACTTTGACCTCGTTATCTTCACATCAGTAGCTGGTAATAGTGAAAGTACCTCAACAGATGTACTTTGATGCCGTTCCTTCAGTCCCTCAGAAGTTGTACTTTTTCCTCTACTGACTTCCATAGCCCTCAAGACTTATATTTTGTAAGGCAATCTGCTTGAAACAAAGCCTGTCTATTTTCTTATAGTCTCAAAGCACTGTTATTACTTAGTAAGTAAAATTGTGGAGGCATTGATGCTTTTACAGAAAAATCTGGATGTAATATACCAGCCAGGATAATCTGTGATATGCTAGTATGAATAGGATCTTGGTTTTCATGGAGTTCTGTTTCTTCTAGACATATTTATGTGCCCAGCCTGACCATCTTTATATACAGCCAAAGAACCCATGTGTGCAATTTTTCTTGATCAATATGGTTAAAATGTACCTTTTTAAAAGCCATCAAGATCATTTGATATGTTCGGATTGACCTGTGCCAGTCTGTGTGGGCTCACTTGTTTGGCAAAGCTTCACAAAAGCTGTGATATCCCAGCAGGTTTTGCTGGAAAACATTGTCTCAATTTTAAAGCAGGGTAAAGAAAACAATATGGAAAACTAGCTTAAAATTATTTGTAAGACACGTAATGCAAATGGTTGGAACAGTCATCATATACATTTAACCCATTCTTAAAAGTCTGAGTCTACTTTTAAAAATGTAAAACTGAGTAATATTGGGGTTTATATTATCTTTTTGGTCTGAGATTTATTCCTTTCTACTGCAGGAGGTACGAATTCCCTTAAAATAGCATTTGCTGACAATACAACATTACTATAGCAGAAATAAGTACTTTGAATCCACTGCCCCTAGTTAACTGTTGTTCTTTGCTAAGCCCTGAAATTATGTGATTGATTCTTTATTGAGGCTGATGTGAATTAAGACTACATCTGCAGAAATAAATGGAAGAATAGGAAGATAAGAGCACAGAGAATAAGGCTCAACATCTCTGAAGGGAGGTGACATTTTTGTCTTAAAAGACTGTCAGCTCTTATAGTCATTTATGACTGATTCTCAGAAAACAAATGTCTAAAATTAAATGCTTCAGATTTGCAAGCGACAATGAGTCATGGGTAGATGCAGAGAAAAGAAGAAAAACCAGCAATGACAGAATGTGGGTGTTAAGAATAATACAAAATAAATCTGAGTTCTGATAGCTGAAAATTCATAATTAATCTTCTTCTATTTCAGTTTTCTAGAAAGATGTTATTTGAGTTCCAGTAGCTGGTTTTTCAACACCAGCAATACCAACTAAGATTAATAATTTGTTATCCAAAATAACAAAATATTCAAGTTCAAACAAAGAAATCTGTAGTACGTGTGAAAATCAATTTTTAAAAAAAAAAAGTTTACCTTTTTTTAAAAAAGTTCTTGCATCTTTCCCAAATGTAATGGAGTCTGATTTTCCATGACTTTATAGATATTTTTTTAAAAGTATTAAAAATAGTTTCATGGAGTGCATATCTTCTTCATTATTTCTCCCAGAGCTTTCAATTTGATCTTCAGTGCTCTGAATAAGATCAACTCATCCAGATAGCTGTTTGCCTAGCCTGGTACCGGTGCATCAGGTGAATGATAACAATAAAATTTGTCATGTGGAACTGCGGGATCATATCCCAGTGCATAATTTCTCTCCTGGAAAGGCTGTGAGTAACTGGCAGTCATGTCTCTAGGGAATCTTCAAAGAGAATGCAGATGGGAGGTAGAATGGCAGCCATTTTTGCAAAGATTTCACTCCCTGAGGTGGGAAGATGAAATGCATTAACAATGCAATTTCTACATGAGTGCATCTTACTGCCCTGCAGTCAAGTTCATTTTTTCTTTCACTCTTAAAGATGTGCTTAATAAAATAACAGATAACAGCATCTATGCATTTAGTGTCTGATATACTGAGAGCACATTTCACAAATTCTGAATGCATTTAAAAAGAAATTAAGTTTGAAAACTGGTCGTCATACCAACATGAGAAAATCACACTTGAGCTTCTCGTGACAAAGAAGAAAATAAACTCTGCTGTTAAACTTTACTTTTTGATTACAGACAAAATATCTTTGCCAGTGTGATTTCATGGTTGCTTTGCTAATTATGCATCACTGAATATTCTACCCCAGTTGTATACTGGAGTGTACAATTCCTAATCTTCATGTGTTAAATGTTCTCCAGGAAAAAGTGTACCTTCTGTCCCAGGTAACAGTAAGAAAGTTTGATTTTCTAGATGTAACTTGAAAAGGAAGGAGAATACTGCTGAATTGGGAAACTTACTGCGTCCAGTAAATCTATGCCTCCCCTTCTGTTGTGATCGCTCTGTGCTGCACTTGAGCAGTTCTAAAACTGATAGAGACTAATGTGAGTCAGGAGTATTCCTCCTGAATAGAACCAACAGCAAGCACTTTACCATCTGCTCCTGATCTTTGCCCTTACTGATTAGTGATTGCAGCCCAGCCTTCTGCGAAGAAGTGAGGGCAGCTTTCAAGCTCTCATGCATAGGCCTCCATTAACTTGAATTGCAATCATTTAAGTGGAAAATAGGAGAAGCTCTCTGGCAGCACCTTCCTTTAATCAGCTGAGTAGCTGCCCATCTCTCCCATCTAAATTAGGATATGAATTAGGGTTAGGATTTGAATATGGGTCTCCCCTCTTTTGCTAGTTCATCGTATTTACATTAGAGTTAGAAATTGCTTACATACTTGCTATTTAAAACACAACAATTAAATAATAATTGGTAAAAAGCTGTTCTATTTATTCCTATATCTAAATGAGGTGAACCTTAACAGTTTTCCAGCAGACTGAAATCAAAAGTAAATAGTAATGCCTACCACTTACCCTGGTGATAAGAAGAGGTAATTATATTTTATCCAGAAACAAATATCAGAAGCACAGTGGGAAAGACATGTGAACTACCTCACAACGAAGCTTTCTTTTATCAAAACTCCAGACTTTTGGCATTTAGGACGCCCCTTTGGGCCTCATAGTGTGCATAAGATACACATGCCTAGTAACCTGTACACACCTAGAGCAGTGACTGTAGCAGGGTATGGGATGAATTCAAGAATCTTAGGCCTTAGAAAAGGTAATTGAAAGGGAAGGGTAAAATGAAGTGCATTAAATGAAGAATGAAATACCATCAGGTGATTAAGTAAAAAATTGTGTCTGGTGTAACAGAGATATTTGAAGACCTACTCATGGTGGGTCTCCCTCTTGCCTACATCAGCAATACAGACCAGTAGCACCACCATTAAAAAGCCACAGGACTGGATGACTTGGTGACTAGTAGTTAATTTTCTTGGTTTAACAGTGGTATGAGTGCTCTGCATCTGTAGGTAGGTCAGCTCCTTTTCTCCCTGCCAGTCTTTTCTCCTGCAACTTCTTTGATGAGTCTACTCTGAGGAGGTTTTCTACTCCAAAGGGATTTTTTCCCTTAAATTTTTTTAATTCCTCTTCTGACACTGCTGTAGAAGCTTTGTTTCATTCTCTTTTCAGGCTGCACTAGGTAAAGGGACTGATTCAAAAGATAGTATAGATAAGTTAGTTTTTTAATAGTTAAAACAGGACTTTACTTTGGAGTAATCCTTGAGGAGTTTGAATCTGAAATAAATTTCCTCACTAATACAGGTTTCCCTTCTGTTGTGTGAGCATGAGTTCACGTATGTGTGCTGACTTACTGTTCCAGCTTACGGCTGGCAGTTCTGGCCTGCTGGCAGGAAGATGGTATTGAATTCTTTTGGTGGTTTTGTGGGGTTTTGTTGGTTTTCTTTTTTACTTGGACACTGAAGGTCTGTGATTTACTGTCTGTTCTTCATTTAAAAGAGAGGTGGCTCTGGCTGATGGAAAACCTGTGAAGAAACCAAATTAGTTCACAGGCTGTAGAACTTTACAGTGTTCTGTTAATTAACATCAAACTGTGGTGGAAACAAACTAAACAAGCAGCCAGCTGGAAGGAGGTGCACAAGCACATCAAGATGTGACTGCAAAATGATGGCTACACTCAGTTTTATTGGGGAATTAAAATAATGTTTGAAGTTTCAGTGCTTCTGAAATATTTTCCATTGTACTTCTTCAGGTAATTCCAAACCAAACCTTCAGTCTTTGCAGGAATAAAACTGTGTTGGTTTCAGCCGAAATATTGAGACAAAAGGTATGATCGTCCTTTTCACTAGACAACTGTCTGTGTTTGTTTAAAGAATATCTAATGCTGATTAAGCTCAACCTGTAGCTTTTAGTGATATACCTAAACCAGACCTTTCTTCAGACCAAAACTTCTAAACTCCAGTATCCTTTGCTTGGCAACTGTTTCTTTCTTTTCCACTTTTTTATCCTCCCGCACTTGGGTCAAACTGCAAGTGTGTAGGTGTGCCCTATGGGCAGAATTAGGAAATTCAGAAAGTTCCTCAAGTTGAGTTTTCCACTAATGAATATAAGAGTTGTAATTTAGATTTAGGCCCGGTGTCAGTTAGCTCTTTATTGAAAGTGTGAACAGTGCCTGCTCCTTCAAGGGAGGTTTTAGGAGCTTGGCAGAGTCCTGTATTGAGGCTTCTGATTTCTAGAGGTTGACCAGTTCTTTAAAGTAGTCTATATAATGTCTTTTCCAAGATCTTTATCGGTCTTATGTTACCACTTGATGCCTTCAGTGGAATGCAAATTTTCAGTCTAACTTCTCTGCATTGGTGGATAGCTGACAGCCTCTGGCAGTGACCTCCTTGGTTTTACTTCTGTTTGGGTGAAAGCACAATTAATCACATGGGAATTCACTTTCTTTTTGTTTGACTGTATGTCCTTCTCCTGTCACAGGTCAGAGATAATAATTGCTTATTGTTCCACTCATTATATATGTTATCTATTTGATATCACTTAGTATTCCTCTTCCTGATGTAAAGTATGAATCCTTAAAGCATCCTTTCATTTTTCTTCATCAATGACCAGACATTTCTGATGCTGATACATATTTTTACAGAGGAGGTGTTCAGTGCTGCACAAAATATACCAGACAAGACTATACTGTTTATTCATATAAAGGCATCGTCTCCAGTACTGGTAGGATTTGGGGATTTTTGTATATAAACTGCTTCTGCACTCTCACATACACTGTTTAAGTTTGACAACTTATTGGTTTTGAACTACTTATTTTCCTTCTCTTCCATACACCTTTTTCTGGGACTACCTCTTTCTTTCTTCTGTTTCAGGTCAGTGGTTTTCTAGTCCCGGGCACCTGGATTTTTTTTTTGTCATTTGGATACATTTCAGTAGTTTATAAGTTCCAGACTCATGCTTGAGTGTGAAGAGACAAAATACAAACTGTTAGCTTCTAGGAATGTCCTAGTCCGTGTTTGCAGAGGTGTGTTTCCTTGGTTTTGAATTTGTAAAAGAAAGCTCATGAAAGCTGTCAGGTTTTTCACTGCAGATTTTGTATGAGAAAGCTTCTTAAAATTTAACTTGGATGGTCTGGATAGAAATTAATCTTCTGAAAAAAACAATAGGTAACATGTTTAAAAATGCCAATAAATATTCTCTGTTAGCGTGCCCAATATTTCTACAGCCAGTCATCACAAAAAGCAAAGATGATTATATTGCCTTCAAATGTAGCCACTCGGGATAAGTTTCAGTGCTTAAAAAACCCATTCATCTAATAGTCTGGAGGAATACTAAAACTAACTACAGGATTACCTTGAAGAATAGATACTATGAACTGAAGGGAAAATATGCTTTGACTTTGGGAATAATTCCATTTCGTCAATGAAACTGGAAGAAAAATTTTGTGATAATCACAAGTCTCTTTAGTAGGGCTGGGGACACTCTCTTTCTTAATGTCTACTATTTTGCAGTAGACTAGTGGGTCTAAAGGGTTATTTGGTCTCTGTATTGGAGAAACCAGGGGTATTGAATCTGAGGGAGGAGACTTCTGTCCAAGGTGTCCCCCCCTCCAAATTGTCTCAAACCGAGACAATATGCAACACATTACCATAAGCTGTCACGTTCTGGTTTTCTTAGCTCATAGTTATGAGTTAATATAAGATAAGCAATTGTTTCTTTCACACTTCATAAAACAGAAAAAACAATTGTCTATACACTTATAAACAAAATAATTATTAAAGTGACACATAGACAGTATTTACTATAAATACTCTTATTATTAATGGATTGTTTTAAGTGCAGTTCCTGAACAATAACTTTTCAGTATGTAATCTAAGAGGTATCTAAGCCAAGCAACAGAGTGGAGTAATGGCTTGCTGTTTCAGCTATCTGGCTGGGATATTTTATTATGTATTTATTTCTGCTATAGATAGAATATTTGTTTACCAAAAACAGATTAAAAATGAGAATTTTTTTTTTAAAAAACAAATTTCCTGCATTTTATATATTCCTTTTTTTTTTTTCTTCCAAAGACAACCAGAACCTTTGTAAAAAACTCCAGACATTTGAGTAACTTTGTATACTATATGGATAACTGTAGCATGTAATTAATTTCCTTTTTCAGACACTACCATTAAGCATTTTAATACATATCTGTTCTCTGTATATCCCATGGTGATGATAATTTTTGAGTGATTTAGTTTTGTGTGTTTAAGTTCCACTTTTATTAAGCTCATAACCTGGAAAGCTCTTGGCAAGGATAATTAATGATTACTGTAAGGCAAAATGTATTTCTGGAGAAAAATTTTATTCTATCCCAGAAATAACCATTCCTTCTACTTACACCATGTTACTGTTGCTGTGCATGCATTCAACCATTTCATGACCCCTGTGGCTGAGACAGGCCCCTCTCATCACATCCCGCATTGAGTCCTTCTCTATTCGTGAACGTCAAGTCTAGGAGCCATCTTTCCTGGTTCACTGAGTTGCTGTGATAAGAGGTTGTCTCCTGCTAACTTGAAGAATTTCCAAGACCTGCCCATCACAGCAGTGTGATATTCCAAGCTGCTGTCTCAGAAGTTGAAAACTCCTGTAAGGACCAGAGTTACTAATCCAGAAATTTCTCCTAAATTGCCTATGGAATCACTTACCAGTGCTTATAGTCAGTAGTAGACACCTACTACAACACATTCTTTGTTTCCCACCTCCCTGATCCTAACCAATTGGCCCTGAACCACATCATCACTAACTCTTAGGTCTGTACAATTAAACCTTTCCCTTACATAGGGCATGGCACCTCTGCCTCACCTGCTCATGAATGTGAATTCATGTGTTGGAAATTGCAAAAACTGGTTGGCAATGAAAAGAATCAGAAGAACATGAGGAAAATGTGAGGGGGAGAATAATGGGATATCAGGAAAACAGATGTTGCTTAAATCAGTTAATTTTTAATATTTCATCTATTGCTGCTGAAATTCTGGCTATTCTGTAAGTACCTTCCATTGTCTCTTATTACCTAAAAGGTCGAAAGGCTATTTGGAGAGAGTTCTAAATTTAAGTGCTTTGCAATTTAAAATGTGTAATAATCTGCTTGCAGCAATTTGCTAGGCAGTGCTGTCTGTATGCAGATGTTCTTCAGAGAAAGGATGAATATAGATTAAAACCCCACATTGCTCAACTGTGAGAAAGTTTTACTCTCCATCTGACTCAGAATTAAAAAATGTTCCTGCTGGCAGCTGTCTCTGCACTGCCTTGGAGACAAAGCACCGAAAAGGCCAAAGCTGGATTACTTATTTAGGTTTACAAAAGGCAGATTTCAAGCCTGCTTTTGGTTTATGTGTCATTCTGATATCAGGTGTTCAAAAGAGTTGAACTGAACAAGTTTTGAACACAACCTAAGACCCGCAAGTGATGCCATTCTTCACGTTTCTCATTTTTCTGACAGAAACCAAAGCGATGTTTGAACGCAGAGATATTTATGCAGTTTAGATTAGGGACGTTTGCTACCCAGACAGCCCATTCCTCCCTGTGATTTCAAAACCAAGCAAAGGTCATTGTGCCATAGCTACCAAAATGGATTCCGTCAGAACTGTGACTTGGGCTGATGGATGTAAAGTACTGAAAGAAAAAGGGAAAGTGTAATAATCAAGATATAATAAAGACAATCTGGAAGCACAACTAAAAGAAATATTTAGACAGTGTCACATTTATTTAATGGGAAGAAAAAAACCCCAATAACTAGGAAGTGGGAAGCTTGTTGAGCACTTCAGTCCCAGCTAACTGAAGTTTTGTGTAGGAGGATAGTGCTCAGTGACTGTATCTGTATGCAGTAATATCAACTATACTGATTAGCAATTCCCTGATGGACTTTAGAGCCTTTGGGACTTTTTTCCAGGCAAAGCACAAGTAATGTATGATGTATTATTGGATGCAGAAATAGAATAACCTGGGGGGAGATATTCCTAAGCCAAATAGATCGGTAGATAGATAGACAGATAGATAGATTCCCTGAAATATTTACTCTGTGAAATTAGATTAAGTAATGGTTATAATCAGTAGTTTCTGGGCCAGAGATGTAAGGTGGCCTGTTTTAATTCTATCCAGCAACAGGCAGTAGTACAGTCACACATTAGTCAGATCCTCCCAGTGGGTTGGAAACCATTTATACTACCTTCTTGCAGTCATATGGTTTTTTTTTTTTTTTGAAGAGCTAGGATTCTCCATTCACTATGAATTGCTTAGATTGTGCTACTGCTACAGATCTATGATCAGAGTAAAAGAGGCTAGTAAATAAATAGTGCTACTGGCATGCTTGTGAATTCATCCTTCAGGCAGGTTTTCAATAAATGATGAAAATATGAGACACAGCAGCATGGAGTCTTGAAGAATTGCCAGTTTTTTCCAAAAAGTAGAAAATAAAAAAGCAGTAAAGATGACCTGCTTAAAATAGATATTTTTTTTTGGCTACCAAAGCATTTTTGTAGAAGCACTGTGCTGAAGTAAAAATGTTTAAGCAAGTATTTATGTATTTGTCCTAACAACCATGGTGGTTGAGAAAATATGATGAAAATCATATTTTGTATCACCTATTTGATATGTATAGATACAGTTTAATGTCAGCATTGATATCATACAGGATTTTTTCATTTCCATTTAGTGTTTTATTCTCTTTCAGTGAGGATCAAAGTCAGAAAGAGGACTGTGCCTTAAAAATTACTTTACCTTGTTATGCCTGTTTCATAACGTTTAGTTACAAGAATTTTACTGTTGACTTCAGAGAGACTTGGGCTGGGCTCTTAATGCTTGTCCATGGAACATTTCAGTCAAATTGTTGTTTTCCTAAGTGTCAAGTTTCTCTTTTTCCTTTTTTTTTTTTTTTTTTTTTTTTTTTTTTTTTTTTTTTTTTTTTTTTTTTTTTTTTTTTTTTTTTTTTTTTTTTTTTTTTTTTTTTTTTTTTCCTGTGCTAATGTTCAGGCTTTGTAGGATTTGTTCCATAGCACAGCTGACATGTTACTGGCACACCACCACAAAAGTGAGGCACATTGTTCCTACTTCAGTATGCATCTGTTGCCATTTTATTAGCAGGAGGGTTAAAATGTGTCTTTATGTGTCTTTCTGCCTTTGGTGTACAGTGGGGAAAGAATTACTACAATTTGGGTCTGAACTGTAGTAACTAGATATCCTGCTGTGCATAGCACAGCACTGTATTCAGTTGCGTGCTCACCCGTGTTTACGTATAACGTGGAACTTCATTGTGATCTCATTTACATTAACGGGAGCTATAACTTATTTTAAGTAATTTGGTTTACATAACTGCAGAACTAGGAATAGATGGAAAGGTGTTAGACTGACAAACTGCATAGCCTAGGATAGTCAGTAAAGGACGATAATTGGATTATATTTTTTTGAACAACGGCTTTTGTGATCCATCAGCAAACCAGTTTATCCCCATCTGCAAGTGAGTATTTTCAGTGTGTAGTTAAAAGATAGTTAAAAAAAATGCAGATAAAAGTTTATCTTAATCTGGCAGCTATTATCCCCACCTTTATAATTTCTCAGTTATGTTACAACAGTGCCGTCTATCTGGAAATGAGGTCTACCATACTTAGGCACCATCAGGTACAAAATGTTACTGAGAAATGCCTTCTGCCTCACTCAAGCTTCTCTTTCTCTGCTAAAATTTCCACTGAATTTTGAATGATATCACTCCTTTGACCCTAGTAGTCAGCATTTTCCACGTTATGTCTAAACAGCCAGCTAAAACCATCAAGAAAAAGTCATCACCAGTAACTTTCTTTGCTTGGCACACTGCAGCTCTCTATAGGTAAAACTCATACGTGTGATGTCACGTGCGTTTTGTGCCAGTCTGACATGGCAGTAAATTACCACGTAAATTAGACTGACACAAACCTCCCTGCCCTGCCCTTAAAATATAACATGCCATACCTACACTTAACTTCTCTACCTCTAACACTTGGTAGCATATATAGTTAAAAATACCTATATGGAAAATTTTCAGTCAATATGTTTTTCTTCTGTAAAGTAAGATAAGAGCAGAGATCTAAGTTCAAAGGCAGAGGTATGTAGTCAATTTACCTTTCCTCAGAATGGTAAAAGCAAATAGTGTGGTGGTGAGCCACAACTATATCAAACATATGGTGCTGCTGCTGATGCAAACTAGACCAGAGCTGCCACACATGCTGCAGTGATGTAGTTTCACATAAAACACAGTGTGAGAAATCAGCAGCAATTTTAGGAAAAATGTTTATGGCAAAATGAAGAAAGCAATTTCTTTTCTTACTTTAATTTCCTTTCCTTGTGTTTCTTTTTTATTAATCTTGTATTTTTATAATTGCAGAGGTGTTGAATTCAGATAATTTTTTTTTTTTTTGCTACTCTTCCTTTTCTGTACATTTGCAAATTATTCTGATAAGTAACAGTGAATTGTGACAACCCTTTGCTAAATTTTAGTGATATCAGATATCTCATTCATTCCCTTGGGACAAGAAGCTGCAGTTTTAGAATATATCTCAAGAGGAGCTGTACTAAATAGGCAGATTTCCTTTTTGTCAAAAAAATTTTCACATTTTCATTAGATTTTGATGTATCTTTGAAAGCAAAAAGAAATATCAGTACTGAATACCAATCTGTATGAGAAAGTGGCATTTTACAGTGTTGATGATTCAGGAGGCTGGTTAGTATGGGCAAATATAATTGTGAAGTCTGAAAGATGGAGTGATCATAAGCTGTAGCATTTTAATTGGCCATTTTTTAGAGGTGTTGCAGAAGATGGACACATGGAAGCAACGCTTCAGTTACCAATAGCTGAAATTTTAATTGAATAAAATTCCCATGTCTTTCAAATAAGTCTCATTCTCTACCGAAACAGAAACCTGTACAATACCATTTTCATAAACAGCTTTCTTAATTATTCACAAAATTTAACAATAACAGATAAGGGTTACCAAATGAAGAATAAAAGCATATAACTGCACCCTAAGGAAAAATAGAGGTGCTTTGTTTTGTTTTATTTTTAAACAGCCTGTTTTTCACTGCAATATTGCAATAACTGACAGAAAGATTATTTCAGTAATAATTTTGACATAGAGGAATGATGAGTTCTTCAGACAACTTCATTGTATCTCCTAAGTTTACAGCATAGTGCTGCTTTTCTATTCTTCACTGGAGTTTTGTCTAATTATAGAAAAAAAAAAAAAAGGAACTTAGTTGATAAAGCCTAGTGATGCAATTCTATTAACTATTTAGAGGAGCAGTTCCTAATTCTGGGACCTATGCAGGAACCATAGCTCCATGCTGGGATGAGACCTTACTGCATGCTCTTTCTCCTTTCTGCTTCAGTTTTTAGTGGAAGAGAACCCAGCTGTGTGGATTAGGCAGGCACCCCCAGGGTCACTGCTGAAGTTCCAGTCTATAAAATCCACTTAGTTTTTAAACAGCCTGGGAGTGTTAGTTTTTAATTAAAGAAAGCTCCTGGCCATAGGAGCTGTGAAGAAAGAAGCTTCTTCTATGAAGAAAAGCTTGAAAGCTTGTGGATGTAAATGTCCTGATAGCAGAAGACAATTACAACTATAAAAAAATCTTCTAAGTTTGAGATTTCATTATCTTTTTTTTTTTTTTTTTTTTTTTTTTTTTTTTTTTTTTTTTTTTTTTTTTTTTTTTTTTTTTTTTTTTTTTTTTTTTTTTTTTTTTTT
>NW_020955854.1:115288-117725 GCF_003031625.1 Empidonax traillii
GTTTTCCTTAGTACACTTCTGTTTGGAAATGTATTTTTACTTTTGTTAAGGGTGTCTTTCTGTTTGCTGTGGTAAACACCGCAGAAATGATGATGCCTGTCAAACAGATGAATCCCTTGTGTAACTTCCTTGACTTCCTTCAAGCCTTTCCCAGCACTATTTCAGGAGAATCCCAAATGGTGCATAAATGCTTCCACTGGTTGGACCTCTCTCTTATATACATGGAAACAATGACAGTTACGTGGCCTTTAAGCCTCTGGCTGTTTGAAGAGCTGAGTTCCAACTAAGCTTCATGGTGTGAGTCACTGGCATTAAGTGTAATAGCGATGAAGACACCTTATGTGTCTCAATATGTGTCTCTCAGCACTCAGCTTCACAGCATTCAGCTTCAAACAACAGGTCTAGGATCCACTCTTAGTCCTCTTCTGAGGGTAGTTAAGATGCTGAGCTCATGAACTGAAACACCTTTTTTAAAGCAGAATGCACCCAAATGCCAAAAAATGCTTGTCTTTTAAATACAATAGTTTTATAATTAAAAGGTTCAAGTTTATTCTATGAACTTCATTTTTCATGAAGGGAACAAAGCCTTTTCCCCGTTTCTCCTTTTTCCACTCAGATCTTTTACACATTTTATTTTAAAATGAAACAATTCCCAGCTTCAACATAGAATCATAAAATCGTTAAGGTTGGAAAAGACCTCTAAGATCATTCAGCCCAACCATTAACCTGGCACTGTCATCTTCATCATTAACCATGTCCCTAAGTGCCACAACTAGATGTTTTTTTGATCACTTCCGGGGACAGTAATTCCACTGCTTCCCTGGGCAGCCAGTCTCAGTGCTTGATAGCCCTTTCAGTGAAGAAATTCTTCCCAATATCCAGTCTAAACCTTCCCTGGCACAACCTGAGACAATTTCCTCCTATTCTGTTACGGAACAACATACTGCACTCTCCTGGACTTCTCACCTCCACCTCTTGACTCAGAACTGGTATATCCATCAGAGTTAGATTTTTTTTTTTCTTTTTAATTAAAAGTTTGAAATTTTTGTTTCAGAACATTTTGTATCAAAGCATATTTAGATGCAGCAGTAAGGAAGAATAACCTTTCCAAGGTGGCTGCACTGTATATAGGATTCCTTGTTTGTTTCTCTAGAGAAAATTTGAATAAACACTTGAGGCTGATGTGTTTTCTTTTCCGTCTGAGCTTCCAAGTCAGTAGCTGATTTGGTACAGTTAGTTTCAAAGATTTAGCTAAAAGCATTCCCTATGCCCATTATTTAGCATATAGAAATGTGGGGACAAAGCAGATCAAGAATCTCATGTATTTCAAGAAGTACAATCGATATTCAAATCCCACATCAAAGCTGAGGCTTTTGGGCTTTTTTATTGTTTATTTGCATATGATCATCTTGATGAATTATTTGTTTGCTCATCCCCAGTTCAGTTTGATATTACTTGAATGCTGATCTACTTAAAAGTGATACTAAAGTTCCTGGAAATATGCCTTTATTCCAATTTGTGTTTTTATTTTGGTTTTATTCTTTGTCTCGTGAAATGAAAATTTGACCTTTGAAGGTGTTCAGAAATATTTTGTGATTCAATACAGATAGAGAGTTTCTGGGAGAGCAGGACTGAAAATTAAGTGCTAATTATCTGTTATTATGTTACGTTATTAGAATGACAGTGTGTCTGCAGGAAGACTGGCTTTAGGAAACATTATGTAATTCTATAATGGTGAGAGAAAAAAAGGTGGATAAAGAGAATGGAACTACTTTCCAGAAATTATAATATTAGTTGCAAATGAGTACTAGCAGTGGCTTTTTCTCTAATTCACTTCTTCCACTATTTAAAGAAAAATACTACCATCAAAACGATGTCCATAGATGTGGGTATGTAGGCATCTTACAATAAGTTTTAAAAATTTGATTACTTTTTCTTTTTTTTTTTTTTCCCCCCTTTGCAGTAATCTTATTGATAAAAGTTGTTGATAGCAACCAGTCAAAAACCACGGTATCTTATGAAATCAAATATGATTTTAGCTCAGGTTATGGCTTGTTAATTGTTCGTTTGGCTGTTTTTTGAGGGCTTCTTGTGCAATATTTGCACAGTTCTTTGCAAATAAGGTTCATCCATCTTTAGGGTTCCTAGTTATGGTGATACAACTAAGAAATAAACATTAATCACACCAGTGTCTACTAGAAGTTTCTAGATTGTTGAAAATTTCTTAGACATAGCACCGGTGTATTAATATTTCAAACCATCTCCTGAAAAATACTGCTTTCTGCCAAATCTCATTGGTAGTTGTATCTAAAAGAACTGCAGTGAGTGAAAATGAGTTTATGTAAGGTGTAGCTTAGTCTGGATGTCATATCTGCATTCTTTGATATATTTACCCACATTTTAATTGTGACACCTACACAGGGATTGTAAAGCCACG
>NW_020955854.1:117746-120185 GCF_003031625.1 Empidonax traillii
GTTTTCCTTAGTACACTTCTGTTTGGAAATGTATTTTTACTTTTGTTAAGGGTGTCTTTCTGTTTGCTGTGGTAAACACCGCAGAAATGATGATGCCTGTCAAACAGATGAATCCCTTGTGTAACTTCCTTGACTTCCCTCAAGCCTTTCCCAGCACTATTTCAGGAGAATCCCAAATGGTGCATAAATGCTTCCACTGGTTGGACCTCTCTCTTATTTTATATACATGGAAACAATGACAGTAACGTGGCCTTTAAGCCTCTGGCTGTTTGAAGAGCTGAGTTCCAACTAAGCTTCATGGTGTGAGTCACTGGCATTAAGTGTAATAGCGATGAAGACACCTTATGTGTCACAATATGTGTCTCACAGCACTCAGCTTCACAGCATTCAGCTTCAAACAACAGGTCTAGGATCCACTCTTAGTCCTCTTCTGAGGGTAGTTAAGATGCTGAGCTCATAAACTGAAACACCTTTTTTAAAGCAGAATGCACCCAAATGCCAAAAAATGCTTGTCTTTTAAATACAATAGTTTTATAATTAAAAGGTTCAAGTTTATTCTATGAACTTCATTTTTCATGAAGGGAACAAAGCCTTTTCCCCGTTTCTCCTTTTTCCACTCAGATCTTTTACACATTTTATTTTAAAATGAAACAATTCCCAGCTTCAACATAGAATCATAAAATCGTTAAGGTTGGAAAAGACCTCTAAGATCATCCAGCCCAACCATTAACCTGGCACTGTCATCTTCACCATTAACCATGTCCCTAAGTGCCACAACTAGATGTTTTTTTGATCACTTCCAGGGACAGTAATTCCACTGCTTCCCTGGGCAGCCAGTCTTAGTGCTTGATAGCCCTTTCAGTGAAGAAATTCTTCCCAATATCCAATCTAAACCTTCCCTGGCACAACCTGAGACAATTTCCTCCTATTCTGTTACGGAACAACATACTGCACTCTCCTGGACTTCTCACCTCCACCTCTTGACTCAGAACTGGTATATCCATCAGAGTTAGATTTTTTTTTTCTTTTTAATTAAAAGTTTGAGATTTCTGTTTCAGAACATTTTGTATCAAAGCATATTTAGATGCAGCAGTAAGGAAGAATAACCTTTCCAAGGTGGCTGCACTGTATATAGGATTCCTTGTTTGTTTCTCTAGAGAAAATTTGAATAAACACTTGAGGCTGATGTGTTTTCTTTTCCGTCTCAGCTTCCAAGTCAGTAGCTGATTTGGTACAGTTAGTTTCACAGATTTAGCTAAAAGCATTCCCTATGCCCATTATTTAGCATATAGAAATGTGGGGACAAAGCAGATCAAGAATCTCATGTATTTCAAGAAGTACAGTCGATATTCAAATCCCACATCAAAGCTGAGGCTTTTGGGCTTTTTTATTGTTTATTTGCATATGATCATCTTGATGAATTGTTTGTTTGCTCATCCCCAGTTCAGTTTGATATTACTTGAATGCTGATCTACTTAAAAGTGATACTAAAATTCCTGGAAATATGCCTTTATTTTAATTTGTGGTTTTATTTTGGTTTTATTCCTTATCTCATGAAATGAAAATTTGACCTTTGAAGGTATTCAGAAATATTTTGTGATTCAATACGGATAGAGAGTTTCTGGGAGAGCAGGACTGAAAATTAAGTGCTAATTATTTGTTATTATGTTACGTTATTAGAATGACAGTGTGTCTGCAGGAAGACTGGCTTTAGGAAACATTATGTAATTCTATAATGGTGAGAGAAAAAAAGGTGGATAAAGAGAATGGAACTACTTTCCAGAAATTCTAATATTAGTTGCAAATGAGTACTAGCAGTGGCTTTTTCTCTAATTCACTTCTTCCACTATTTAAAGAAAAATACTACCATCAAAATTATGTCCATAGATGTGGGTATGTAGGCATCTTACAATAAGTTTTAAAAATTTGATTACTTTTTCTTTTTTTTTTTTCCCCCCTTTGCAGTAATCTTATTGATAAAAGTTGTTGATAGCAACCAGTCAAAAACCACGGTATCTTATGAAATCAAATATGATTTTAGCTCAGGTTATGGCTTGTTAATTGTTCATTTGGCTGTTTTTTGAGGGCTTCTTGTGCAATATTTGCACAGTTCTTTGCAAATAAGGTTCATCCATCTTTAGGGTTCCTAGTTATGGTGATACAACTAAGAAATAAACATTAATCACACCAGTGTCTACTAGAAGTTTCTAGATTGTTGAAAATTTCTTAGACATAGCACCGGTGTATTAGTATTTCAAACCATCTCCTGAAAAATACTGCTTTCTGCCAAATCTCATTGGTAGTTGTATCTAAAAGAACTGCAGTGAGTGAAAATGAGTTTATGTAAGGTGTAGCTTAGTCTGGATGTCATATCTGCATTCTTTGATATATTTACCCACATTTTAATTGTGACACCTACACAGGGATTGTAAAGCCACG
>NW_020955854.1:121122-168126 GCF_003031625.1 Empidonax traillii
CATCTCCTGAAAAATACTGCTTTCTGCCAAATCTCATTGGTAGTTGTATCTAAAAGAACTGCAGTGAGTGAAAATGAGTTTATGTAAGGTGTAGCTTAGTCTGGATGTCATATCTGCATTCTTTGATATATTTACCCACATTTTAATTGTGACACCTACACAGGGATTGTAAAGCCACGTATATTTCTGGGGAGTAAATTTTTGAAAAAATAATACTTTATTGGATTTGTAGTTTTGTAATTGGCTCACAGTTACTGATCAAATGTTTACTGAGGCTTAACACAATTTTTAATTGTGACTTTAAAAAGCATCACATATGACCTTTAAACAAAGTAATCTCTGAACAAGGGGATTAACTAATCAAAAAGCTGAAACACTTTTCATTTCAGAGCTCTGCTCTCCTTGGGCACTGTCTGAGTGAACCTCTTTAGAGAAGTATTGAGATTCAGCAGATCTCTGTCATTAATTTCACACAGGGCAGGCAGTCTCCTGCAGAGGCACTCAGTGTTATTTTTTCCTCCATTTTTAATCATTTAGGATGCTGTTAAATATCGAGAAATTCAAGTAGTATGGTTAATGCTGATAAAGAAATAAACTGCCTATCAACCCTAAAAGCAACATATAAATAATTTTGACTGCTTCAGGGAGGAAAAAAAAAAAGCCCCACAAAAAACCCAGACCACCTAAAATAAATACATTCATATATATAAAAAACAAGTGCATTGGAAGGCCAGTTCTAGGTTTTAGCTAGGGCTGACTGGCAGCTTGAAATAGGCAACATTTCTCAAGATGACAGGGGTCATATTAAATTAAACTGGATTTCATTGTAGACCATGGTTTCAGGGGCCCATGGAAGCCCCTCACTAATATTCTGCCACTAAACTGAATGACAAGTTTGCTTTTATTCCTTTTTATAAGAAGGAAGAATTAATTCCACTTCTGCTTACTGTCAGATCATTTCTATCAAGAAGCAGCATACTCCCACAGGTAAAGTCCCTGGAAAGAAGTATTTGGGGAAGTATTTGGAATGAATGAGATTATACCGAGACTAAAGTATTTTAAAAAAATTATTATGAAGAAAGATACATGTCCCATTGTGAGATACTATTTTACCATGTGTTATTTAAAATAAAACTAATTAAATCCACCAGCTGGTTCTTTATATACAGAAAATAGGATGGAAACCTTATAAGTAGTAGTGAACAACGTTCTTGGCCTAAATAGAATACACGCTCTTTTTTCCTGGTGACTGATTAAATCCACTTGCATCTAGGATGGTCATGTTTGCCCTGGGGGGATGTTGTCCTGGGAAAGAGTGAACCTTTTCTTTCTGCTCTCGTAGGTGGCCCCCGTGTTGACTCAGAGAGCCGTGGCATGTCAGACACAGCTTGGCTCTGTTCAACACAATATTTAGCCAAGGACCCACCTGGGCATCAAGGTCACTCAATCAAGCTCCCCATGCAACAGTGCCAGAGCTCTTTCTAGAGCAGATGTTTTTGGGTATTCCTTTTACAGAGATTCATCTACATTGCTCCACAGAGTAGGGTGTGATAACAGTCCTCTTCATATTGTTATATCACCTGTCCTACTCAGTGATTCTGTTAAGCCCACACTATGGACTCCTTGCTTAGGTTCTAATACTTTAGTAACCACTTTTAAGGGCTCTTTTCCATAAGTGTGTCTCTCTGCTGAGGTGGGGACAGACACACTGGACCAGCCTTGAGCGTATCTGATTGCACCACAGCGCAGGGGGTTCTGGCTTTTCTGAAGAAAAGGAATGACATAAAGAGTAAAAGATTGATAGCTACAAAAGTGGCCACATACAAAACTCTGTTCTTTCCAAGTTAGGCCATCTCTAAGACCATCAAGTAATTGTTAATTTTTCCGAGGAACTTTGCCCTTCATTTTATCTGTATTTTGTTTCCTTGCATTTGAGTCACTCCTATCCTCCCCTGCAAGTGCCTGCTCTTTCAGTGAGATCAGAATTCGTTACCTTACAGTTCTGCATATGAAGATGAAGTTATCAATTAAGGCAGATGATAAAGGGCTGGGAGAAAGGGGTCCCACTGGAGCAAGTGTTTCTTTATCTGACCACCTTCATGTCTCCCATAGCATTGTTTCATATTATAAGGAAGTTAGGACCAGAATGCTCAGTCTAAACAGATTTTGGTGAGTCATTCTTCTCTCTGAGGAGTTGGCCTTGCCCAGTTCTCGTATCTGACTCACTGTAGCTGTAAATGGTAGGGCATGTATTTTTCAAAGGGCACATACTAAAAACATCTTCAGAACAAGTTCATCTGATTTTACCACTAATTTCTCTATAAACAGTATTTTGTGCTCTTTTAAATGCTGATTCCTGGCATTGGAAAGTTCTTCGGGGCTGGACCGCAGTCACAGAAATGTTAGAAGTGTACAAGTACCCCATAAATAACACATGTAATTCTTTTATGTATATAAAAATGGATTTTACTAACTCAGTTGAAACTATAAACTTGGATATAGAGGAAAATCATATTTTTTTACCTGTGGTTGAACCAGAGATGTCCACTGTTGAAGGTATTGCACCGTCTGGATTTAATGAAAACTCTTGTATTTGACGGATTGATCTTTTTTCAAACTTTGCCCATTCTATTTCTAATTATATCAGCATGTGAAAATGGGACAAACTTTTGCTATCTTGATGCAGGCAGAACATATTTTGTATCTGAAGCGTTTTCCGTGTGACAAGACAACACTCTTTTGTCCCTGGAAACTCTGTGCCTTGGCTGTGGGAGAAAGTTTAGTAGAGAAAGGCACTGAATTACATGCATAATGTCAGGTCACATAGATCACTGTGTAACCTCTATGTTTTGCTATGGCTATTCAACTAGCAAAGAAAAAAAGGCCCCCAGAGTCTTGTTTTTCTTTGCTTCTATTTTAGGAACTCATAAGTGCTCAAAAACTTTTCCTTTGGAGTTCCCTACCTTCATTCTGAACTCACAGGTGATTTCTGATGAGAAAATTCAACAAAAAACCCTAAAGCAATAGCTATTGTTTTAATCCTAAAATAAAATACTGCCAGCCTTGAAAGAAAAGGAATGGTATGTTTGTTACCTTGCATTCGTAAAGCCTGTGCTCCAGGTATTTTAAAACACAACATTGGGCAGGCAAAATCTGACTTGCAAATTGAGCATTAGGACCCAGACTTTGTCGCTTGGACCTAAGTCCAGTTAGTAAAAGAATTGCAATATCATGTCATTATACTATATATGCTTTTCCATGACATTTTTCATGGATAGACCTTCTTCCTGTTTTATGGATGATGTCTCCAAGGGTGGAGAAGTTTAGTCTATTCTCTGGACTAGTTACAAAGCTCCAGTTTTCTGAATTTCAGTTGAGTGCTCTGTATTGCACTCTGATAGAGCTATGACATTCAAACTAAGTGCTTGTGTGTTCAGGTAGCATTGGAGAAGTCTGAATTGGTCATGAAGAAGTAGACATTTATACTTTATCAGCTGGTAAAGTGTTGCTTTCCTACAGCCTATATCTGTATCACAGCCTGCTGCATGTGAAGCCCGAATCAGTACATGCCACAGAGTTTGAGCACACAGGCAAATCAGACAAAGCCCATTTCTGTAGGGCACAAAACAGGACAACAGCTTGTTTTCATAGATACTACATGGCCAGCAGCCTTAAACCATACAGAGAAGCTGCCAAAGGTTGTTGATAAAGTTTGCAGCAAAGAATCACTAAGTGGCATTCTTTGTTTGCCCTCAGCAGAATGATGCATGCTGCAGCAAAATTAAATTCAGGCTGTGCCTAATACTACAAAGTTTGCAATAAGGAAGCAGCTTGTTTCATTTTAAGCTGTTTCCATAATGATTTGTGAGTAAAAGATAGAATATTAATGAGGAAAAAGATAATATGACCATCGAAACAGAGGTTCTGCATGCTACATCTAAAGATCCTCTTTAAATAGTTTCTGCACCACTACATTTCCTTTTGAAAATTTATGTATCTTTTTAGAAATATATCCACTCTTTATCTGGGATTTCTAGGAATGTAAGCCTGTATAAGTTATTCCAAAATACTATCTGAAGCTTAAAATTATTGCTGTCCCTTAAAATTATTACTGCAATACATACACTGAAACTAAAAACAAATGACTGTTTTCCACAGAAATATTCAGTAGGAATCACAGAGAAAACTCAGTACAACATGTTATGAAAGATCTTGATTCAGACTAGCAGGACTTTATTATAGTGTCTAGTATAACCAGTTTGTTCTGTCAATCACATCACACAAGGAAGGTCAGCCTTATTTTGCTGAAGTTCTTGTTTTATTGCTATGAATATATAGCTTAGCTAAAAAAAAATGGTAAAATCTGTATCTATCTGCAAAGGCAATTATTATTCATTATACGTATAAATCATGTCTCATTTGTGATTCTCAAAGAATTACACAACAGTAGGAATTTTTATTAGAGCTGATTGGCAAGACATTAGGGGTTATACTGACTTTGAAGGGCTTTGAAGGACAAGTTTTGCCTATGTTAATTTTGAAAAAAAAAAAAGTTTTGGCATACTTAGAATAATAAATGTTGTTGGGGTTTTGTGTTGTTACTGGGAATTATAAATCTATTTCAATTTCTTTCTTATATTTTATATAAAAAACAACAATGAAAATGATGGAATGTTGGTTTTATTCCCTTTTAAAGAAATTATCCTTGTGTAGAATTTTGAAAATGATGGAGGGCTTCTTCCCACCTTGAAATACCATCATTTTTTGTTAGGCAAGGTTCTGTTTTCCATCCTGCTCTAGTCTTCATTAGACACTTGCAAGTGCTATCTTCCTCTGATAGCTGCCAAATGGGGACACTTGTGAAAGGGTCTGCCCAACATGACAATGGCTGCTGGTAAAGCAGGACACCCTTTGACTCCAAAGCCACTTCTCTAAGTACCAGAGTTGAGTACAGAGGTCAGGTGAGCTTAGCCCACGTTCTCTTTAAGTGCGGACACCTTCTGTTTCTCAAAAGGTGAAATTACAGATCTGGAGGGATGGCTGCCCACCCACCAACCTACCAGCATCAGCCACAAATCAGCCACATCAAATTGTCTCTTTCTCAAAAAGCATCAGCTGGTAGTAACGCTTACAAATTACTAGGCAGAGCCACATACTGTTTTTTAATAAATACCAAGCAGGCATCAAAACCACTGGCTCTGAGATTTTCAGGCTACTTTTTTTGCCATAAGTATAATGCATATTGTACTGTATAAGTGATATATATTGTTATAAATAGTATGTTTTATTCCATAGTGAATATAGAAGTAGACAGAATGCATGTGTTTATGCTGTACAAAAGTATATGCATCCCAAATCTGTGCATCCCAAAAAAAAGAGGAAATCAGGCAAAACCACCAGGAGTCCTGTGTGCATGGGCAAGGAGGTGCTGGACAAACTCAGAGACAAAAAGGAAGCCTACAGAGGGTGGAAGCAAGGGCAGGTAGCCTGGGAGGAACACAGAGAGATTGTCCGAGCAGCCAGGGATCAGGTTGGGAAAAGTAAAAGCCCTAAACAAGTGTCCCTCAGGTGTCAATATGGGGACTGGTGCTGTTTAACATCTTTGTTGGTGATGGGGACATTGGGATTGAGTGCACCCTCAGCAAGTTTGCTGATGACAGTCAAACTGTGTGGTGTGATCAACACGCTGGAGGGAAGGGATGCCATCCAGAGGGACCTTAACAGGCTTGAGAGGTGGGTCCACGCAAACCTCATGAAGTTCTACAAGTCCAAGCACAAGGTCCTGCAATTGGGTTGGGGCAATCCCAAGCACGAGTACAGGCTGGGGGATGAAAAGACTGAGAGCAGCCCTGCTGAGAAGGACTTGGGGGTGCTGGTGAATGAGAGGCTGGACATGACCTGGCAATCTCCACTCGCACCTCAGAAAGCCAATTGTACCCTGGGCTGCATCAAAAGCAGGATGGCCAGCAGGGCGAGGGAGGGGATTTTGCCCCTCTATTCTGCTCTTGTTTACTGCAGAGTACTGCATCCAGTTCTGGAGTCCCCTTCATAAGAAGGATGTGGACATCTTGAAGTGAGTCCATGAGAGGAGGACCATGAAGACCTCCTTGAGAGGAGGTCCATGAAGATGCTCAGAGGGCTGGAGCACCTCCTCTATGAAAACAGGCTCAGAGAGTTGGGATTGTTCAGCCTGGAGAAGAGAAGGCTCCAGGGAGACCTTAGAGCCACCTCCAGTACCCAAAGGGGGCCTGCAAGAGAGCCGGAGAGGCACTTTTTACCAGGATATGTAGCGATAGGATGAGGGGAATGGCTTCAAACTGACAGAGGGTGGGTTTAGAGTAGATATGAGGAAGAATTCTTTATAATGAGGGTGGTGAGGCACTGGAACAGGTTGCCTAGAGACACTGCCACATCCTGGGAAATGCTGAAGGCCAGATTGGATGGGGCTTTGAGTAACCTGGTCTAGAGGAAGGTGTCCCTGCTTATGTCAGGGGTGTTGGAACTAGATGAACTTTAAGGGACATTCCAACCCAAACTATTCTTTGATTCCATGATTCTATGAAAAGTATTTCGTGCTGGTAAACAAAGAAAGAATGTCAGTACCTCTGAATGGTGTGCAGCAGGGGCTCAGTATCCCCTTCTGCCATGTATGTTCCATGTCCCCTGGGTACACTGTGTGAAATGCAGCCTTATCCCTGTGTATCAGTCATGAAACACTGCTACCATTTACCAGTGTAGGATCATAATCTGTGCCTCAGTTGCACAATGTGAAGTGGATGTTCTGAGTCTTCCTTTTCCCTGACAATTTTCTTGCCTTGTCTGTTTAGCCCTTAAGTTCATTGCTTTCTGAAACAAAGCTGATGTTTTATTATGTGCATATTTGTTCTGCACAGCGGGGACTTGCATCTGAGTTGGAGCTGAAGAAATAAATAGCATAATATAAATAAAATCCAGCATCAGCTGATGTATCAAAGGCAGATAAATGAAATGAGCAAAAGACAAATGTGTGCTCAGAAACAGTGCCTTAGATAAACCTTTTGCTCTAGACTTATGGTGTTTTTGGTGATACAGCACCATGCCCTTAATTACCTTTTGAAGCCAGCAGTGAGCTCTCTATTTTTTTTTTCTTGTTCTGCTCAGAGATTATTGTGGGATTTCACCCTTGCATGAATATTTTTACTTTTTTGGGTTAAACTTTTGTTTGCCTAGTAAGTTCAACTGACCAAACTAGATTGGCTGCTCTGAGAATACACTCAAAGCAAAGCATCTTTATATGGTTTCTCTCATAAAAGTTTAATGCAGTGTATAATTAGAAAAGGTTGAGTGCTTCCATTAATTCTGCAGTGTTTTCTCACCCATTTATTCTGATAAACCTAATATTTTGCTGACAGGATGAACCTAGGCTCTTTTAAAGGTGTATGCAAATACATATTTATCAATGTACCCCAGAAACAACATCCCACAGGAAGGGAAACAAAGCAGGGGTTTTCATGAGACTCAGCTGACATTTTCTGTTGTCTCAGAGCTTTAGAGATGATGGAGAACTCTGTGAGAATATGTAAAGTCTGGGAATCCCAGATATGTGGTTAATGGAGTTGAGTGATGTGCAGATCAGTAAGATGTCCCTGAGGAATTGGTGCCTCTCTGTTTCTGTTGTAGGTCCTTTCCCTTAATAGCACAGCCTGGGCAGAAGCTGCAGTGTTGCCACAGTCGTGTAGCAGCAGCAGTAGGATAAAATTTGTAAGAGTTAATACTGCTTGAGGCATCATTAATTCCTAATGGGTGCTGTGGAGAACAATATTACAGAGATCCTCTCTTGCTTGAAATCCTATGCAGTCTAATCCCTTGGTGTACTGGTAATAGTAGTGATGTAAAACTGTGCATAGGTCTGTTATTATATCTTCTGCTTTGCTCTCTGTCTCTTTTTATGGAAAAGTTGGCTAAAATTAGGCTTTCTCAGGAATTTTCAGAAAGATTTTTGCTCGAGATTATGACTTCAGGACTCTGAATATTACGTATATGTCCCCTGCACTTTGTGGTTATAGCTTCCAATAAATCTTGGAGAGTGCTATGTAATTTCTTACTGAATTTTAATACAGTTTCCAAACAGTATTGCTAACTTCAGAAAAAACCTAATATGGAACAAATAACTCTATAAGTGTGTCTTACAACACTCCCTTCCCCCCTTTCTTAATGTCAAGTTTTAATGCAAGATTTCACTGGAATGCATACATTTCCATATTTTAGTACACAAAGAGACAAGGTGTCTTTAATACAGACACCTCTGATCATCTCAGGGGGATGATTTTGTAGTGTCTGTTGGGTGGCCTCATAATGTGCGTATGTGAATTCTTGACTCTTCTGAACCCAAGAGAACAGCAGCATTTTACCTGTCCTTAAAATGCTTCGGACTCCTTGGCAAAATAACACTTCAGTGACTCCTGAGCTGGTAAATTGGCTGCTGCAGCAGTTCTTGGCAAGGTCAGCACTGCAGTGTGTTGTAAGGAAATGCAAGGCAGCTCTTACAGCAAGTGTGTATTGCCCTTCCTTAGAACTATTCCCTTCTTCTTTGCTTGTGTATGGGAACAGGGGGTGGTGTGTGAGTGTGTGCCTACACTTTCATGGGGACCTTTTCCTCCTTAGCTTTAGTTAGTCCATCATTGGAGTATGAATGTGTGGAAGTTGAAAGACTCCATGCCTTTCATAAAAATTCCTAATAAACAGGCACTAAACATATGTTCCGATTGTTTCAGTGCTCCTTAGTGCTTTCAAAGATGCCTATCCTGCTCTCTGCACACATACAGGCGGGCAAGGGATACACAGCTGGAGTTATCTGTCTTGTAAAATCTTGCCCATTTTTTTCCAGAAACAGTAACTATATTACAATATTCCTGCAACAAAATGCTGTTCCTTAGACGTGCACCCAGATTTTCTGAAGAGCCAGAAAAAGAGGGAGCAAAGCTAAATAGCCAACTGTCTTCCTAAGAAAAAAGTTAGCAACATTTTCCTAGAAGAAGAGGAACATTAACCCACAGCTAGATGCCCTGACAGCTAGCTCTGTCTGTGGATCGGGTCTGTGAACTTCCTCCAGTGCTTTTAATTTGTTGCAGAACATCCAGCGTGTAGGCTATAATAATCTCTGCCATGATGCCACTGATATTCTTCAGGGATGTCAGGAATGGATTTGGCTCCACTGTTTCTTGGCCTTTTGTACTTCGTCAAGAAGATTTTCCATTGTCTGTTTCCCAAAACAGTTTTCTTTCCATAAAGGGCTGTACTGAGTCCAAGGGAGAGGGAACAGATGCCTCATCATCCATTCCAATTAAAGAATTTTTAAAGGGGAGGAAATCCTGCCATGGTGCCTGAGTCACAGAGCTAACATAAGGGACCAGGATCTTGTTCCCATTGTGTGCTGAATTGATACTTCCTGATATAATTAAAATTTTATCACTTTTTCTGCCTTTAGGAATGTGGAAAATTATTCGGGGTTCCTAGTTGCATTGTAACAGGTATCTTTTACTGAAATATAGAATAGAACTTGGAGGTGCAAATACTCATGGACTTCCTAAACAATTTACCTGAAGCAAATTTTGTGCCACAGGTTTGTTTCTTTTTCATTTAAAAAAATGGAAAGGAAAAGACAAAGAAAAAAAAATTCCTAAAACTCTACTTGTCATTATAAAGAAAACATTAAAAATATCTCTCAGGCTTGGTTATATGATGTTATTCAAGAACAGCTGTTTCTGAGTAACTCCATATATGGGTATTCTTATTCCTTAATTATCATGACTCTCACTTCTAGCTTAACTCCTTTTCAAAGTGGGTTAAGTTGAGCAAGTCTGGGAAGGGAAGTAAAATTGAAAAACAGCCTCCTGTCTTAGTAGTGTAGTCAGTTTACAGGATTACTTGAAGACAGAAGATGGGAAAAATCCTACTAAACCAACTGTGAGCCCAAAGTGGTGACATTATTATCACAGTTGCCATTTAGAGCTGGTAATAAGCTACATATTTATTTTTTTATAAAAAAAATCTGCAAATGTGCAGTATGGAACATAAAGCTTAGGTGGGAAATGCTTTAAACTGAAACATGTGTAGTGAGTTATCACCAGGGACAAGGGAAGAATTTTGTCCCTTGTTGATAGAAGGGGCTGAACGGTGGGTTGACCCTGCCTGATCTCCAGGTGTCCACCACAGCCACTCTGTCACTCCTCTCCTCAGCTGGACAGAGGAGAGAAAGCAGAATGAAAGGCTCGTGAGCTGAGATACGGAAAGGGAGAGATCACTCACCAATTACCATCTGGGTCAAAGCAGACTCTAGTTGGGGAAATTAATCTAATTTATTGCCAATCAAATCAGAGTAGAGTAATGGGAAATAAAATCAAATCTTCAAACACTTTCCCCCCATCCATCTCTGCTTCCCAGGTTAGCTTCACTTCTGATTTTCTCTACCTCCACCCAGCTAGCAGTGCATGTGGATGGGGAATGGGAATTGTGGTCAGTTTATCAGACGTTATCCCTGCTACTCCTGCCAGGAGCCTGAGTCAGCACATGCTCTCCATGGGATCACAGCCTCCTTCAGGCATCCACCTGTTCCAGTGCGGGATCCTCCAGGAATATTTGCACCCCAGGGACCTCCGTGGGCTGAGGGGGCACAGCTGCCTCGCCATGGTGTGCACCACAGGCCGCAGGGGAATCTCTGCTCTGGCACCTGGAGCACCTCTTCCCCCATCTTTCTGCACCGACCTTGGTGTCTGCAGAGCTGTTGCTCTGGCATATTCTTACTCCTCTCTCCAGCTGCAATTGCACAGTAACTTTTCCTTTTCTTAAATTTGTTATCCCAGAGATGCCACCACCATCACTGATGGGCTCCACCGGGGCCAGCAGCACGCCCAATACAATCTGTCAGTTAGCCAGTCAGGCATGGGACATGATACCTTACCTAGCAAAGATATATTTTCCAACTCCAAGGGAGCCAAACAGTGCTTATTTTAACGAAGTGGAAATGGTCAGCTGATAAAAGTGGATAAGGTGGAAAAAATATGGCTTATGACCCCTGGCTGGATTTTATATGGGAGATGGCTTATAGAGGGTATCGTGCTTTTTAATGATGTTACTTGAGATGTGTGTGTCACTGAAAGAGGGAACCTCTTGTAAGGAAAAACTGCAAAATATTCAACTGTAAAATGAAAAAAAATAAAAAGAGGAGTAGGTAGAAAGATGCTTTTTTGTGGATCTTTAACTTGTTTTGTACTAAAATGATTCTGAAGTATCTGGGTTATAAGAAGCCATTCCACGTCCAGAAATGTGGTGTCTCTAAAGCTGTCACACCTATAACCTGGGGCATCAGGGTTGTTGGAGAGAGTGCCTGTGTGTTTTGCAGTGCATCCAAAGTGCAGCACTTGCTCCATCCAGGTTGAAAGCAGGATTACTGGGATTTAGAGAAGAAGAAGGGTTTTCTGGTGATGCGTTAGAGTAGATGGCAGAACCCACTGACAGTCAGAAAAATACCGGAGAGCACTCTTGGACTCTGGCTGGCCCAAGGGGAGTTCACAACAGTCAGCAACTGCTGTTGGCTGGCATGAACTGCAATTTCAGCACCTCTAGTTTGCTGGAGCAGTAAAAAATGTAAGTATTACAAGGCAAAAAATACAGACTCCACCCCACAGTATACAGGCCACACAAGAATGATTATAGGGAAACACTTAACCCCCAGCACACATGACAGAGGTATGTGTAGCACACGGAGACTTTCAGAGTCTGCCTCAGGGACTTTGTCAAGTCTTTGGAGACCCTGTGGTGGTTTTCATGGGTTGGAGGAATTTTATGCTGAAGTGTTGGATATAATCAAAAGGATCTATCTTTTGTGGATATAACACTCTGAAAAGCTCTGAAAAACTGACCCTTGCTTTGTGACACTCTGTACTTCCTCTTTATGCATGAAACATAAAAGGAGTAAACTTTGCTTAGAAGTGAGGAGTTTCATACAGGGGGAAGCTTTATTTTTATATCAGTTTGTTATTCTTTAGCATTTTCGCATTGCTTACTTTTGCCACTTTCTTTCAGCTGCCTGGAAACATTTAGTAAGTTGTTAGCACCACAGCATCAGCTGACTTAAGATTCAACTCCAGTGAGCTTTAACACAAAAGCTTATGATCTGTTTTTCAAAACACCCCAAGAATATTGAATTAATGGTCTTTATTCTTAGTCAGACTTTGAGCAACTAGGAATCAATTTTATCAGGACAACAGCATGGGATGTACTTTTACAGTAATATCAGCTTCTTGTCCTGACCTTGTATGCATTGCTGAGCCAAAATTTCTCACCAAAGCCATTATCCCTTTCTCCAAGAACCGCACTGATGATGTTACATGTGTTACAAGTCACTAATGCAATACAGTTTGGGGTTTTTTTAATTGCTCTTCCAACTTTCAACTTTCTATTCTGATATTAATCTCAGAAAGCTGAGAAATCTACTGTGCAATACCAGGACTTTGACTTTGCAAGGTTCTGAACATCTCCCTGAGACGTGCTGTTGACTCCCATCAGAGTTTATGAAAGTGTTTGATCAGCTTTGGTATTTCTGCTATACTTATACTATAAGAAGTTTAGCAGACCATGGTGTACCTTCACACTGAAATTGTGTGAAGTTGCACTATGTTGGACACATCTGCAAAGAGTTCAAATCAGGCATTCTAGAGTAAATATTCCAGCAGCACTTTAAAATGTCTGTTTCAATATGTGGGAATCTCCAAGAGGAATTTCTAAGCTTCAAGTGTAGTAAATGAAATTACTTGGTTATATGAAATTGTTTCTGGGAAAATTCACGTTAGTGATGCGTCTCAGTTAATACTAACTGTAAACGTTTATTTTACTTATGGGACTTTTTGGAATATATTGATATCTCTCCTCTAAATATATACCGCTGCTCATAGATGAAAGAATATTAGAAGTTTCACAATATCATAGAGTCCACACTGTTTAGTTTTAAGTAGTTTTGTTTTAGAGTATTTGGTGCTTAACATCCCAACTATATTGTAACTGATAAACCTTCACTACTACTTCTGCAGTGGTTTTTCCCTAACTAAATGAGCTACCAGAATTAGCTTCCTAAAAGGTCAAGTTGAACAAGCAGGCTATCCAAGAGTTAGTTGCCCTGATACACGTTAACTGATTGAGATGGAAAGCAGTGCTGAGAACTTTCTGACGTCTGAATTTAAACACGGTAAGTAGTATGTGTACTTTACGTCTCAGTTCATTTGAGACCCCTCTCCTCTCAGTCCTGGGCGTGATGATATACATAGACTGTACCTCAGATTGAATTTACAGGAAAATCTTGGAATAAACAGAAAAGCCACATGGCAGTAAAGGGGAACAAAGAAGCAATAGCAAGGAAAAGACTGATGGCAAACATTGTGAAAGAGCCTGCATCCTGCATAATGGTACTATTCATATATATAAATCACGTGCTTATGTGTTTTTCTGGATCTGGGCCTAACTGCACAACTGGATTTCTTTCAAGTGACAAGCACAAGAAAAAGCAGAACACAAACATAGATTCCTCTGGTGGAGGGTGTAGTTCACAAATTAGAAAGTCAAGGACTGTAGTGGAAAGCTGCAAAAAAACTGGAAAAGAGAGCAGAATATGATTTTGCACTGTGGTGTTTCAGTGTTAGTATTTAAAACTGAAGATGTTCATTTGGTGAGTTTGAAGGTTCATATTCCACCTTCCATTAATCTTTAGTTGTATTTTAGGAGAATGGGACTGGATGTGGACTAAAATCCTTCTGAGGTAAAGAGCAAGGCTATACTTTGGTCTCTGAGGAGGCTGCCTACTGTTTTAGTGCAGAATAGGGTTTTGATAGCTTTTGTAAGAGTGCATTATGAAACCCTGAATTGGTATTGGATGGTGACTGTGAAAGATATCAAGGGTGTTGTAACAGATGGGTGAATATCCCGAGTGCTGTGCTGTGTAAAACTAAAGTGCAGGTAGGTCACAGCAGATTCCCTTCAGATCTGACCAGTGTTATATGCAGAAGGCAGAATACAGCTCGTTCATCTGTCAGATCAGAGATCCTGCTGTCATGCTTAATCTGTTCTTTTGTCAGAAAGCCAGTTGGCAGTCTAAACTCTGAGCCGTATATATTCTTATTTTTAATGTTTGTATGTTGCATAATAAAAGTATGAGAGGTGTGGAAATAAAATTGCAGCTTGGTCAGCTTCATTTTGAAGCAGATCATTCGAGTGGAAAATTAGTGGCTATTCTACACTCTGTTTTCCTCTACATAGATATACACAGAATTAGAAAAAGGTTTTCTTAATTGATGATGATACATTAATATCATCTAAAGATGTAGTTAAACAGGAAGATAATTGGAACAGTGTATAAAATACAATATTTCAGTCCAACAGATCTAACAAATGTGACACTGTGCCTTATCTAATGGGTTTGAAATCTCACATGAGATTAGAGAACACAGTGCCCTGTGTTGCAGAATCTTCTATTCCTGCCCCAGCCACACAGCCATAATCATAAGTATTCATGACAAAAATCTGTGATCTTAGTTTTCCTGACAGCTTTTGTTCACTGTTCCTAGGAACTATTTTGTATGTTTTCTCAAGAGGGTATTTAGAATTTAAGCTCCCTCTCTCTACTTGTTTATTATGTACAGGGTTGTTCATTTGCCAAGTGACCATGGTGCCAAGTTCCAGCTTGGCATTTGTGGAACATTTTCCTTTCAGTCCCTTGAGAATACATGCTTTGGCCTTTCCAAAGCCAGCAAATTCTCAACACTCTAATGAAGTGGTGTGGTCTAGGCTGAAGTAGACAGAAAAGTTTACCAGCATCTGTCTCAGATTTGTGGCTGCAACACAACACAAATTATAGAGTTATTGATGATAGCTTTTGAAAGAAAAAAAAATGAAGGGAGCCTTTTCTTTTTTGATTCTGTATTTGAATAAAATATCTCTAATTGCATGGGTAGAGCATTAAAGTCTTTTAGTACATATTATATCCTATTGCAGACTGTTAAAAGAAAACAAACAAACCAACACTATGCAGCAGGAGGCTAGACTTGTAAAAGGTTGTGTAATTCTGCTCCAGTAAAATTGGCCTTTTACAATCCATTATGTGGTGAGTCAATATAAAACCAACAGACCTCATTTACAAACTGGGAATCCCCAGCATAGTCACTTTCCAAACAGGGTACCTAATCAGAAGCATTTCCTATCAATTCTGCTGTTTAGCAGTTCCTTAGAACCTTTTATTCTGCTACCTGTAGGCAAGTTAAGAGCGAACACCATCATTGAGAAAATACTGATTTTTGTAGAATATCATATGTTTGTTCTACAAATAGCAAATAGACACAGAATACAGTTTATGTCGTGGTGAGAAGAAAACGTTTTGATTAAGTCTGGAATCTGTATTCTCTTAACCCTTCAGTGCTCAATTTTTACAGTTTAAAGGAAGTAATGTGATACTCTTCTTTAAAACACAGCAATAGATCATGTTGTACTTTGTCAAATCTGGCCAGCATTCTTCCATTAAAAAATGAGAAGATGAATAAGCATACAGGGCTTAAACAGACAAAGACTTTAAATCTATTAATTCATCTTGATATGCCTAGCTTCTGCACATCCTCCTTTGGAACAGAATAGTTAGTCTGTTAGGTCTCTGAGGACTAGCTTTTTACATGTGTGCTGGCAAGTGAATCCCATGCCTTCTTGTAAATGAGTAATAGGGAGAGACGGGACAAGAAGAGCCACAACAAATCTCTGTTAGGGTTAGACAACCTTGTAGCTGCTCAGTAAGAAGTGAAAACTGGTTGGTCAGAGCCTGAATAGGAAGGACAAGGAGCTGTTGCTGAGCTGCTGATGTGTGAATCTTTGGAATAGAGGGGGTAGGGGCAGGGAGCTGATTTTGCTGGAGGTGTTCTTCAGTAGTAAGCCTGGGACTGTCATCTTAATTCAGTGTCAACTGTACTGTCCCAGTCTGCGTCCAGCTCACTTCAGCCCATCTGTTCTCATCTGCACCTGGCTTATCCAGATTCACAGCATCACATCCCTTCTCCTCTTGAGTGCTGGCAGGACTCTGGAAGAGTCTTTACCTGGTACAGTACAAAGGCAAACTCATATCTGCCAGTACAGCTGAGCTGCCCATTCTTCTGTGCACACAGGGGGTCTTCAGCAGTTGCCTCACACAAGAGCCCATGTTTAGTCCTTTAGTTCCCCTGAAGAACTATGAGATAGTGCTACAGCAAATAAAGAAGGTGGGGGTACTTTAGCCACAGTATCAAACCAAAAGGAAAGAATGGGTTTCTCATGCAAGGGTCTGACTCCACCACCGCAACACAAAGTCTTTGGTGAGGATCCCAGTGCCCTTCTCTAATCCAGAAACAGGCTTGGGTTTCAGATGCAGCACAATCGCCTGAGCAGTTTGGCGACTGCATCTTACAACACCATCCATAGTCTCCTGGGTATTGCCAATTTATGTGATACAGGATAATGTTTGCCTCCCTACAGAATCACGGATTACTCTGAGAAGTGTCTTTAGCGACTGTCTGACAACTGACAGCTGCCTGTTGGGACCGATGGGCTTCCATACTGCAGTGACCACCTCTCTGGAGGTGACCTCTTGGCTGATATTTTAGTTCCTGCATCAATTTTATAAGCAAGATCCCCAATAATTACCTAGGTATTTGTTTTTTTTTTTTTTCCTGAAAAATGTGTGAAATGTTAAGTACTTCAGAGGCTTTCAGTCCCTGCTTCCCTGCTGAGAAGAGATGGATTTTTTCCTGGAGTTTTTTTCTGTAATTGGTGTAGAGTAGGAACATAGTTCTCAGTGGTGTTGTATCGTATAGCATTTGGCTAATGCTTTGGGGCTATTTCTGGTAACTGCAACAGGAATTACAGTGTCAGGATAAGTCTATTATATGTTCTAATAAAATAACTAGGAGTCTGATGCTGTCAACGTGAATAACAGAGATTTGCAGACTTTCACCCCATTTGTGACGCATATATTAAAGAATGAGCTCGGTGCTTAACAGAGATTACACAGGGATTATGAAATGTAGAAACTATAGTTGCAAAAAGCAGTTTTATTCAACAGCAGGTTACTGACATTTTACTGCATGCTTGTGAAAAACTGGAGTTTCTACTCAAAACCAGACTCCATTAGCATGTAAATATTAGCCTGTATAGAAATAGAGCATGTCAGTTAAAAAAAAATGGAAAATCATTTATCAATTAATTTGAAATTCATATAATTTACATAGTTTCATGAAGCTGTCTGCAGTCTCTTCAGAAATGCCTCTTTTATAGAGGCCCCTGCATTATCCAGTGCATAAGATAAACCAATCTAGATAATGAATAGATGATGTATAGGCAGTGCAAATGTGCTATTCCATCCATGATGGAAAAAGTAACGTGTTATTTAAGGCAGAGATGTATCAAATGAATAAACAAAAGAACTTAACATACTCATAGACACACATATGAACGAGGACATTTGTTTTACTTGTCTCTTAGGACTCATGTCTTTACCAGTTCTGTTGATGCTGTTCTGCAAAAATCTGCTGCAGTCTATTGATTAGTTCATCCTCTACCAGCCTGTGAGTTGTACATCTGCATAATTAAAATTGAATTATACAGATGCATATGAGTAATCCTGCCCCAAAACAGGGAGCTGAAAAAACATTAGGGTCCTCTGATTTATTTTAAAATGTGAAGACTTCTAAGGCAAACAAAACAAGATCCAAGCAATAAAACAAAACACAAAATAAGGTATTGGAATGGGAAAGGAATCAAGAAGATAAATCTTCAATAGAATATTGATTTTTATTCACACACAAAAAAAGAGATCACCCAGGGTAGAGAATATTTAACCAAGAAGACAGCAGAAAAGAAATGCACTTCCTCCAATCTCATAAAGAAGCTGCAGTCATCTAAGCAGAACTCTAAAAAGGACTAAAAATATCTTCCTGATACAAGGTATCCTGAGACAAGAACTCAAGATATGTTTCATAGTTTTGTGATAATTTGCTTTGACGCTGGGAGTTAAAATTTTGTTTTTAGGAATCTCCTTTTGCTTCACTTGAGTATGTTTATGGCTAAATGAGTTAAAATTTAGTATACTTTGAAGATGAATCACCTCTGGATGTTTTGAGTGAGGAAAAAAAATTTTCATTTTGATTTTCTCAAGTTTACTCTGCACACATTAGAGAGAAGGGTAACAAAGGGAGTGTCTTTTTCTTGATAATATTTTTTTTTTTTTTAATCATGTTTTCTGCCTAAGGTAGTGTTCACCAGAAAGAAGGAATTAAATGATACCCAAACAGCTCAGGAGCTGTCTGTCAGTTAGGGCTAATCGTGAGGCAGAAGCAGTAAGAGGCTTCAGAAAGAGGGAATTAGTGCTGGCATTTATTTTGTTTCTATCTATTTATCAATTGAGAATGACTGGTCCTGAGTCCTTAATGAATATTAGTGGTTTATTGTGTGAATAATCAAAACCTGTGCAAGAGAAATCAAGTATATTTCAGAAAGCCCAGATTGTGCATCTTCAGTGTGAGCTCCCAAACTCTGTGGTTCCACAACATGACAGGGTGACGTTCTATGGTTGGCATTGGATGCATAGCTAAATAGTCCTGAAAATAATTTTTAAAATGGCAGATAAGGGAGACAAGGCTCTTTTTGATAACTCTGGTACTACTGCCAGAGTTATAAGTGGATAAGATGTTTATCCACATAGGAAAGGTCTGGTTAGAGCAGATATAACAGGAATCTGTTCTCAAAATAGAAACTGGAGATAGAGTGGCAACATGATTTGATAGGGATGCTGAATTTCTACTCATTCATAAGCAAGGCTTTACATGTATTCTCCATGCTATACAAGGCTGGTTGTTAATTTTTGCTCGGTTTTGCCTTGTCTCGTTGTGGTATGAAATAGCATCTAATTACATAACTTGAATGTTCTAAGTCTGCCACATTTATCATTTGCTGCCATACATTCTGATTTGGATCAGAAATTGGTACTTTAGCTTCAGTTGATATTACTGGTTTCGCCCTTTTTACAGACTTATACATGATACCGGGGACTCACGAGTCAGCCTTTACTGTAAGAGTAAAATGACTCAGTTTGGGCCTGGGAGCCAGAGAGCTAAATATAGTACATCACATTAGAGCCTGGTACAGCTGGGGGAAAAAAATTCATTTGGGGACTTATGAAAGGTCAGTTTGGAACAGAGGTGCCTGAGGTGCAGGAACACTTGCCCTGACAACTAACTTCACTCTCTTACCATTTGAGAAGTAGCACAGCAGAGCTGCTGGAGACAGAAGAAAGTGCAGGAAGGTAAGACAGGGAGAGGAAGAAACAGACACAGCAAAGGTCTCAGATGGTTATTCCAAGCACTACTGCAGGATGTGGGCTATCAAATATCCAGCTCTGTGGGAAAGTGGCATTATGGCATTGGAAATATCTGGGATACTAGCTCTGAGGTGAGCAACCCAGCCTGTTTCACTGTGTTCAGGAGCGTAGTTCACAGGGACTAACAGTTTGGTGGTACTCTCCCTTCCCAAAAAATGCTCCAACAAATCTGTTGAAGGAGTTCAGAAAGCTGGAAGGGAGCATCCTGAAAAGGTGTGCTCTACATATATATATATAAAAAAGGCACAGCATATCAAACCTCTCCAACTGCAAGACTGGATCTCATGCTGAGACAATAAAATAACATATGGCTCTAGCCCAGTGTTCCATTTTTGATCAGTTTGCAATCCCTTCCCTAATGTTTATTGATATTTGTAAATAAATTGCGAACATCTCAGCCCCATTATCTCAACTGAAACTGTTGAATACAAATGCTTCTGAAAATATTTTTTAAAATTGGAACACTCTTTTGAACATCACTTAAATCATGAAATACCTTTCATTTTCATGAAATAGCTATCATTTTCCTGCTACAGGCTATCTTTTCAGCCTAGAACAGGCAGCTGGCAAGAGCAAATCTTTCATGTATGAAAGGGCAAATCCCCCCCCCCCTCCATCTCTCTCAGTGACCAGCTCTGGCTGCTAGTTGTGTAGCACCAGCAGAGCCAGGAAAAGGTGTTAAGAGCAGAGGTTTAAGAGTGGTGTTAAGAGGACTTCAACTGAGTCCTGCTGAAGTCCTGAAAACTGTTAGGGAGTGATACAGCCCAACTGCTGTGGGACAGGAAACTCATTTCACCCCATCCTTTTAGGGTGGGTGAAGAAATGGGAGCAGGTGTGGCAACCCACACTTCTCTTTTGTCTTGGTACTAGGGTGTCTCTGGGAGAAAAGATATTTATTTTCTTGGCCCCAACTCTAAAAACTGCAGCAATACTTTTTGCAAGGCCCCATGACACAGCTCAGAGAGGAAACAGGAGACAGAAGAGTCCTTTGAATTACACATGGAAGTGCTGACATGCTTCCAAAGAGAAGACACTACATACGTGAGCCATCTAGGCTATTGATAACAGCACCGATTCTGTATTCTGAAAATGACAACAGGTCCCTTTGAGAGCTTGATTAAAACTTCATTTCAAGGTAAATAACTGTTTCTCGTGACCAAAGTTTCTGGAACATTAGCAGATGTACAATGAAAGACATTTTTACTTCCATTTGAACCGGAGCCATGGCCTACTAGCAAACTGTCATCTTGTTGAATGTGTACAAACTCAGCATACTCTGTGCAAATTCTTTATTGAAACAATGATCAACGCACAAGCTACATCACATTTCATTTTGCCACTTCAGCATGAATTGGTCTCTTTGTGGTTTACGGCCATGAGCTATAAAATCATAACAGTTATTTAAATCAAAATACAGTAACTGCTTCTCAAAAGAACACATTCATATTTGTCTTACATTTCTTTTAAAATCAAAAAGTATTTCATAATAAATGAAATATAACTTAAGATACTTTAGTGCAAGCATTTCCTTTGCATCTAAGAAGCTTTCAGTTGTCCCACTAAGTATGGCATACTTGAGGCCAACTCTTAAAATAGCATGCTGCCAAAATATTCCATGAGAACTTTTAAAATTCGACACTGTTAGCACTTTCCAGAATTAGTTCATCTGACCAAACTGAAAGTCAGAAAGCCCTGGTTATATGTTACAGTACTTTTGTCAAAAGGAAACTGCAAATCAAGGAAGTAACATGGTATATACATTATAATAAAACAGGCACTGAATAAAAAATCAACATCTGCCCATATATGCCATTTCACAAGTCTCATGATTATACAGTAGTTTTTAAGCACAGGATCAAAACTGCTGTGCTTTACCAAATGCCAATAAACCTGCATAAAAATGCTGATCTATGGGTTCTTTTAGATTTTTTTAAATGACAGACTCATAAAATGACTGAAGGGTAGGTTTCATCACAAACATGCTCAAATCAGAGAATAAAAAGGGATACCAGTAAACAAATGCTGCTCAAAAAGAAAATGTTGATCAAGTAGATAGTGAATATTGCGTTTAAGTGATCAGATTAATACGGTCTTACATTTACTGAAGAAAGAATAGTAAGTGTAAAATTCAAATCCAACACTGATTTCTTGTACTGCAGAAATCTAGTCATCTTCCATGAAATTTTGCCAAAAATATTTGAAAATGGTGTAAATATATCATGCAAATCTCTTTTCCTTTCTAAGTCTGGCTTGGTGTTCCTTATGCTGTTAGAACACAATTTCAGTTGTGCTGGGTCTTCCAGATGCTGAGTTTTTTTAAGAACCATTAGTGTTTGGTGATACAAGAAATAGAACAATGTAACAAAAGGTGTGCATAGCCCAATGATGGGAACAGATTAATGTCCCTGAAGTGCTTAAGGTGCATGAAAATACTTAACAATGCAAATGTTAATGTTTTCTTAGAGCCTTCATTAATTTTATATTTGTTAATTGTGTTCTTGCACCATAAAATAGCCATTCACTAAGAAATACTGCAAGACAATTGTTTGCTTCATAATAGGGCACAGTCAGAGAGTTTGGAACAGGAAAGATGGGTTTGAGTCTTGCTTTCCATCTGTCTCCCACAAGGGAAGTGCCTCAAAGCATACAAAAAGCTTTAGGCGTGGAGGTGTCACAGAATGGATGCATAAAGATATTGAGCAGCATACATGAAAACACACCAAAAAATACATAAACCAAACCCCTTGGTTACAATCTGTGTTTTCTTCAGCTACAGTGCTGTTCGGCTTTTATTCCAATAATACCACAAAGCTAAATGCCCAAGGAATTTATAGCAGACTGGTTATACCTGTGGACTCTCAGCTTGAAGTGAGTCCAGCTCCAGCAAATTCAGGGTTCCCTTTGACCCTGCAACTGCAGGAATCCGTCACTACATGAATTGCATGGATCTAATCCGAGTGCCTGTTGCTCGTACGTGGTTTGCAATGTGCGTTTGTGGGTACTTCAAATACATGCCCCTTGTGGGCAACCTTTGGAAAAAAACATCATCGGACTCTCCAAGGAAGTTTACGTTGAGATACTGAAGAAAACCACAGGGATTGTTTGCTCTCAAATGTTTCTCCAATAAATACATAATAAACAGGCTGAAGGACAGCCTGAGGGAAGCAGTCAGGGTCAGAACTGCCTGCTAACAAACACCATAGGAATACATGATCTCTACTGTAAAAATTTCATAGTTAAAAAACAATTAAAATTAAAATACTTCAGTTTAATAAATATTTTTATAACTTTTTTTTTTTTTTTTTAAAGTATACTTTAAGGAGAACATCCTTGCTTATCTGTGCAATCTTAGTTGGGCACCAGGTAGGTAACCTCAGAATGCCTGAGGTCTGATAAATGCTGGACAGGCAGAAAAATCAAGATGCCTCTTTTCAGGAGGTTAAAGTGAATTAAAAGAATTTAGTGCAAGTTCCTGCTTTTGCTTCTGCCCTTGTCCTTTTTCATACCAGAAGCAAATTAAGTAACTTGAAAAACTGATTTGAACACTAAACAGAAATGTACTTTGGACTCAGACAGGAAGTTAACAGTTTGCATCAACAGTATTTTCAATCACAATGGTCAGAAGTGAGGTTCTTTATGGTATTCTCTTAATCTACTTTGTGTTCTAGATTTATATTGCTTTGCTGGAACTAAAATATTTCCAGCCACATTCCTAAAGGGATTTTGCCCTTGCATGTTTCCTTTAGGGCATGTGCAAATTATTTTGTATAGAAACCTGCCACTGTGGTGAGCACAGACAAACTTGAGGCAACTGAATGATGCAGTTTTTCAGAAGTTGGTTGTAAAATCTGAAGTCCATTATTAAACATGTAATTTTTTTCTTAGTAACCATAGAAAGGTAAATATGGAGCCTTCTCTGCATCACCTACATAAGTCATGGGGTATTCCCATATTACACTGCTAGTGAGGCTCTGCACTTTAACATGAGGAAAGTGACATAAAACCTCAGTTCATTATCAAGGGTTCTTTTAGATAGCTGCAACACTGACTTTGTCTGGTCTTGATTACCAGTTAATATAACTGATTGCCTCCAACAGGCACCTTATGTAGATGTGGCTACTTCACTAAAATGTCCAGAGAGCCATCCACACATCACAAAGACCTAAGAGACTTCTTTTTCTACAATACGCTTGATTCTGGATTTATTTTAAGTATCTATACTTACAATAAAACCCTTCTTAAAAACTATAGGGTGATAGTTTGTTCATTAGTTCCAAAAAAAATGTGTCAGGTAATTAAGTAATATTAACCCTACACAAACTCCTGCTGGTAAGAGCTTGCTTTCCAGACTCACTGCAGAGGAGGTACTTTTTGTTGTCTGTCTGCAACAGAAATTATCACTTCCCTTCCACTCCCTGGCATTTCCTGGCATAAATGTTGATCCTTTTTACTGCCACAATTGCTGTGAACATTAAAGCTTTACTGGGGTAGAATCACATGTATTCAAGCAGTGAACATTCTATATAGGTAGGAGGTTCTTAAAATATCAAAGCAATTGTATCACAGTAAACAGTTTGCATGACTGTCATTGTAATTTCACAGGACACTTGATTATATTTTTTTTTCCAATTTGGATGCTACACTCTCAGACTGATGCTTATATATGAATTTAGGCTTGATCCTTACATTATGAATTTGCACAAAATTAAGAATCCCAATAAAAGGGTGTTTTGCCATTTGAGCCTTGTCATCAATTGATTACCGTCATGTGCAGGAGTGTTAAGGAATCTGCATATCTTCTGGTAAGGTAGTATACAGTTACTTCTTCCAAATTACTTAAAAACAAGACATCTTGCATATATTGCAGCTGTTTGGCATATAAAATTCTGGCAAGGTAAAAAATGGTGAAACATATGCAGAAAAACTTTGCAGAGCTGTTGGACTGCAACTCTCTGTAAGAAGTTTATGGGCTTTCCCATCTGTAAAATAAACCTCAAAGTTGTTTCTCCATGCAAAACAAACAATTGTTGGCATCTTTGTTCCATGGAAAAGGGAAAACTATTTTTCATGTGCCTAAGCAGTGTGGTCACAAATGAAATGGAAACATTTTAACTTTCTCTAATAGCCCTCTAAATCACAATGTAGCTGAGCAAACAGGCTTTGTAAATGGGATCTATTAGGATTTTATTTGGCTATTGGAGTGCTGCCTCTTGGGCAATATTTCAAATTCACAAGTTAATATTTGCCAAAAATGCAATAGATGGAAATAACGAGAGTGAAGGAGGAAGTTGGAAACCAGTTTTATGCTTAGTAAGTTCAAGTGTCCTTCGTCAAAGACTACCAGTGACTTCCAGGAGGCCACTACAGGTGACTCCAGCCTAGAAAATGCTGAGGTAAATGTTTCTTAGAAATATTCCTAATCAAAGAGAGCAATTAATATTAATGTAATAGCAATTACTCTGCCATACATCATGGTAAACTAAACTCAAACTGAGAAGAAAGTGCCAAATAATCCACTTACATGCTTTTGCTATGATAGTCTCCAGGTAAGGCTTAGCGGCAAGTACAATATGTATTTTTAAAAGAGCTCCACCTGATTTTCCTGCTATGCATAGATTCAGGAGTAACTATCATACATGGCTTTCATATATAACACATGTATTTGTGTCATTTGCCAATGCTGTGTCATCAGAACTGAGTTCAGCAGAAGGCTCAGGAGGGGGCTCTGCAGTAAGTGCTGGTGTTTGAGGAGTGTCTTCTTCCTTGGTGTCTAACTGCATGCTTTCCTGTGACTGACCATCCATGCAGTCCTTTTTGGACAACGGGTGAACTGACACTTTTATTGCAATCTGTTGAGGTGGCTCGTGCAGTGAGGATGCGTCTGAGTCAGCTGTGGGAGAGTCACTGCGCGTCAAAGCATTTGGGATCATGTACAGCTCATCTGTTTCAGTGGTTTCCTGGCCTTCTGCTGCCTGTCGTACAAAATTCTGTCCTTGCTCCTCCAGACCAACAACCTCCATAATTTCTTCCATTATAGTCCTGCAGTTCATGATGAGAGGTGGCAAAGGTACGCTCCGAGCAAGCTCTTCAATATAGCGAGCAAATTCCATGGTCTTGAACTGGGTTACTTTGGCAAGCTCGAGCGTTTTGGCTGATGTGATAATTGGGATACGCTTCGCAATCTCAAAGGCTTTCTGAAGTTTCTCTGCCCCTTCTGTTCTGAAGAATTCATTGATTGCTTTCTCGGTTTTCTTCAGATGACTGCTCATCATACATAACCGAGTGATGTTCAGTATCATAACGATGGTAAAAGCTACAAGGCAGACAATCATGTAGTAGATTCCCATATCTCCAGAGGTAAAAACAACCCTCAGTGTCACAGTATTGTTAACGCTGCCATACGTATTAGATGCGACACACGTGTATTTACCTCTGTCCTCAAAAGACACCCTGGTAATGTTTAGTAGCCCGTTGTCAAGAAACCACCATTTTCCTGTCAGAGAGGAGACAGAGTAACTTAGTTAGAGGTGTTTTGTTCACATGATCAGCATAGTCTTCAACATCAGCTTTGTCAAACTGGCCTCAGATTTTGGGAGAAGGAAACAATGTTCACAAGAAGACAAAGAATTTACCATCACAAAGACGTGTCTGTCCCTGAGACCCTAACTGTGCTACTATCAAATCCCTGGCATCCACTGTGAATAGTCAGAGCACACTCTAAAAGGGTTTCATAAAAATTTTTAATATGCATGACAACTATCTCAGTCTTACAGTCAGTTAAATTACAAAGATAGGACTATTTACCCCAGAGAGCCTCCCAAACACAGGTCACTCTTCTTCAAAGAACAGCAACAATGAGATCGTGAGGCAGAAAAACCTAATAAGTCCTCCTTGTTTTGTTCCCTGACAATGCATTTGCTTACAATTGGGCTATTTTTGGTGTTTTCTTACAGTATCTACTATAATTCTGTTAATGTAAACTTTCAAAACCCTAAAATTTCAGACATCATATACTAGACTGTTTACTCTCTGAGGTGTTGAGAATCTGATTTTGAAGTATGATTTTAAAGAAAGGGAAATAGGATAGGAGGAGTAAGATAGATGGGAAAGAGAAGAGCCATGATAGGGAACAACCTGTTTGTCAGTATGAACTTCTGTGCACCAGAATGGAATTTCTTTTACTTTTAAGGTAATTTCTATCAGTGTAATATTGATAACTTTGTCCACTTCATGTACACATGCGTTTCATATACACATACATTTTCATTTCATTTGAATATGTTCATTTGAATATGAACAGTTTAGCTATGAAACTGAGTTTGAAACATGTTAAAATCCATTGCTCCTATCGCTGCTGAAGTGATTCAAGATTCAGCTAGTTACTGTATTTGCCATTACATATTGGTAATGAATTAAGATTTTTAGTTAAGGTCATTTTTATTCAACTATCACTTCACTATTTAAGAGCTGAGGACATATATTTATTTGGTGTGATACGACTTCTTAAATTGTAACATTGCTATAAAAAATGTGATTCACTCCAGCAGGAAAGCCTGGTGTCAGTTCTTTCCTTCATGTAAACCCAACCCTGACACAGGCTGATGTAAGCCAACTCAACTGTTTTCAATCTCTGTTACACAATCCAAAGACATTCTGGACAGATATCTGCTGAAGGTAGTGATGCCATTTCAATAACCTTCCACAGGAAGGAACCTGTCTACCCTCAGGAAGTTGTTTTTCCTTAAACCTAACCTAACCAGCTGCTATTTAAGTCTATTCAGGCAGCTGAACAAAGACAGAACCTGTGATCAGAGGACTAAACCAGTGCAAAATCCCTGTGGAAGTGCCTGTAAATCACAAGGGAAGGATTACAATCCTGCCACACGCTGGTGTATACCTTGCTTCTACATTTATTTAATCCTTGTCGTGGACATTCTTTCATTGTTAAAAAGATTGTTCTATTTTTTTTTTTAAATTTTATTTCTTTCAAGGAAGAAACTGTGGGCAATTCCGAAACTCATTACTCAAAAAAGCCTTTAATTCAGAGTAGTTGTGAGCTCTTACCATGTTCAAAGTTCTTCCAATTAAACATGGCTTATCCAAATCAGGGTTTTTTACATTATCTCCAGTAGAAGCCTATGTAGAAAGTACTCTCACAATGTCCCTGCCTCAGTTCCTGTGTATAGACAGCTCTTAAGTATATCTTTTTATCCTCTTAGAAGCTTTAACTAAACTGAAGCACTGTTTTTTACCATAGCATAATTCTTGAAAACTGTTGAATCACTTTTCCTGAAATTAAAAAATACAGAATAAATAAAAAGCTTTCTAAATTAGACTCTCACACACCAAAAAAAAAAAAGTCACCCCAATCTGCTAGAGTAAGGCAAATTCAGAGGAAAACTCCCTTACAGAGGAAATGTCAGCATCTGTAACAGATGACCCTTTTCCTCCACCTCTAGAATAAAAAAAAAAACAAAACAGAGTATTCCTGATCAGTATTTCTTTGAACTGCAATGTTGGTCCTTTTTGCAAAGTAGGTTTTTATTTATTGTGAGATGACAAGATGCCTTGCTGATGTACCCTGGCTCCAGCTGTTATAAATGACATAATGGCATTGAACTGTGACTCAACGACTGGGTCTGTGCCAGTGGATCCTGGCAGACAGTATAAGCCAAATAAGAAAACAATGATCAGAAAAGGTATCATTGCCAGGTTTTGATAACAATTCAATGCCATACTTAACATCATAAAGAAAGGTCTCATGCTAGCAAACATTTCTTACAGAAAAATTACAGTTTCTTAAAGGAGGTAGCGCACTGTTGAAATTCCAAGTTATAAAGGGATGTTGTTTTTATACTACATCTCCAATATTTATTGATTTGGTCAAAGTTTTTTCTCACCTACCTAAATGGTTGTTTTAGTAGCTACCTCTCTCAGTTGACTACGCAAAAACCTAAATTTAGATGCAGCACTAAAGGGGAAATTTTCTGTTAGTGAGCCTTAGTAAAACACACCAGCACACTTACCACTGTATGTGGCCACAAGCACAAATCATATTCAAAATCTGATTACTTGCTCAAGTATTTCCTTTCACTGGCTTTACTCAGAAAATTATAACAGGCTATAATGTAAAATATAACCAGTAATGCAGTAAGCTTTTACAGGTACACTCTGCTGTCGCACACTCAGCTGGGTCAATCGTTACTCCCATCATAGCAGAGTTCTCTGTCAGGCCAGCTATTAGTTAGACATGCTATCTTGCATTTAGTGTAAATAGCTAAGCGTTTATTTCATCATGCTGTGAACAAAGCAGACAGTATGGAAGGGTTACATGAGAAAAACACCTTTCATATACCCACACTGCCCTCAAACACTCCCTAGAAGTATAACCAGGATTATCACCCAAACCTTCCACTTTAAGGAAAATAAGCACATGTGTAATTAAGGTCTCCGGCAAATGACAGTGAAGAGTTTTAACTAAAGCCAGGAAGGCTCAGACTTGGCCCGTCCTTCTGACTGTTGCCCTGTATAGGTTTTTCACTTGGTCTTTCAGGGCATCTCCCGTTTCTCACACTCCCATGGCACTCTGCATAAAGACAGCAGCCATATCAGGGAGTTAGCTGTGTTGAGTGCATGACAACAAACTATTCTCATATGTCATGAGAATCCTCCTTTGAGCTGGAAAGTAGCTTTTTAATCTTTTTTTTGGTGCCAGAGAAGAACAAAAGATGACTGAATGAGAAATAGGAACAAACCCGAAGTCTTCCAGTGAAAAGAAGCCTATCTGCACCTTCTGTTAAGTGCTTCAGCTTTTTGCTATGTGTTGCTATAAATAACATATAAAAAAGTTACTGTTTTCTTCCAAAGTGCACATAAAAAATTTAGAACTGCCACTGGGCCTTCATTTATTTTCACACAGGGAAATACCACAGCCAGGCATTAAATTTTGGGTTATTTGTCAACTTGCTGAAATCAGAAGTGTCTCCGGACAGGCTACATCAGTGATATTACTAAGACCTTACCTTTATTCTCCTCGTTTTGGAGCAGGCGACCATTGGAATTGTACCACCTGTAACGTGGACTGGGACTAGCTTGGACATTGCAGTCGATCAAGGCACTGCTGCCCTCCTTGACTATAATATGGTCGATGCGGGAGATCACCACAGGCACGGATCCTGTACTTATGTCAGTGCGGTTGAAAGTGCTGTTACTCACATCCTCAGCAGTTGTCAAAGCTGCTAATAAGATGACAAGGCGTGTGGTGGGCAGAAAGTACAAAAAGTGGTGGCTGTTCAGTATGTCCATTTTCCTTCAGTGGTGCACACGGCTGCTGGGAGCTGGGATCGGTTCTGTTGAATGCAGGTCCTTGGGGCGAGCAGGTCGCAGGGGAGTTCTACTTTGATCTGTGCGATTTTATGTTTAAAATATCCTATTAAATAAATAAATAAGTACAGTGAGATGGCATATATAAACAATCCATTAGATGTGCTTTTTTAAAATAGTGACACATCCACTAATGCATTTTGCAATCATCAGCTCAGTGTCTTGTCTAAATGCTAATGTTATCACAGCCCTTATTCTTACTGGAAAAAGATGCATACATTTTCCTGACAATAGTGTTGTTCAGAGTGGCAGGCGTGGGAGGAGGCTTTTATCACCTAGACACTTAGCAGCAATTTAGCTACAGTAGCAGCTACAATTTTACGCCAAAAGTTCAACATATATATATATATATATATTTTTTTTTTTTTAATATTTTTAACATTTGCAAAATCAACAGGAGAAACAAAGGTACAGAACATTAAAGCTGTCACTACCAGCTCAGTGCTGCAACTCTGTCATGTGCATGATCTTAGATTAATTGTGAAAGAGTGTAAGAAAGAACTACTCCATGAAAGGTTTTTGGACCTAATGTTGGAATACTTGATACATACAATTTTGCACAAACCCAATAGCACATACAGCAAAACATCTCAGATCATTGACTTTTTTTTAAGCTATAGCTAAGTTAAAACATAGCATGGAAGAATATTCTTAGAAGAGGATATTTCATACTTGATTAAGTAATTTCAGTGTTATTTTTAGAGCAGATTTAGAAAGAAGAATACTTGCTAGTGACATAATTATAGGTAAGGTTCCTTTGACATACAAACGAAGTTAGGACTTTTCTGTTCCTTATGTGGCATTAAGCATTTTGCCTGTAGGACTTTTTTCACACTCTCACTACAGTATTTTCCCTCAACTAATCACTGACAATGAACCCTTTATAAAACAGTGATTTCAGTTTCTGGACAGCGGCAGGGGTGGGGGGGTTACAAATGTGCTCTCTATTGGCCTCATTATGCTCCCAGTGAACACAATTGGCATTCAGTGCTGACTGAGGGCAGAATGTTGGCCTCAAAATGAGCACCTTGGAAAATTTCACTCAAGAGTCTAAAGGCCACAAATGATGTTAAAATCATGTCAGAGTATCCAACTACATTGGTTTTACTCACGTATTTCTAAGGTAAATAAGTGAAACTTGGTGAAACTTATTAAATAGAGGAATCTATTTGGAATCCAAATATAGGAAACTATCGAACGAACTTTCCCCAAATGAACATTTCCATTTTGAAACTGTTCAAATTTTTTAAAGGTATGGTTGACATCATGGTCACTCATCTACCTTAGCATGGCAGATGACTGCTGACAAGGTTAGGTCAGTTCATATATAAAGGAAACACTAAAATAAAAAGAAACAAACAAGGAAACAATCCCCTTCCCTATTTTATTCTTTATTCAAAAAGGAAAGAAATAAACATTACTGTCTTTCACTGGTAATATTTGACTTAGGTCGTTTTCTTATCCATCCCCTGTTCTCTGTAAAGCAATGAACTTGCTTTCATACAAATAGATATAGCTGTTATTTAAAGAGTAAAATAGTTCTTCCATTTTGCAGGATGAATTATTACTAGAAATGACAAACTGTTTTTTTAGATAAGCTGCATGCATGGTGTAGATGGCTGTCCCAGCTCTAATCCTGCCCTTGTTTTTATTGTTTTTCTATTTATTGAATGTGGAAATATTTGTCTCAAAGAGAGAGAATAATTTTTAACTTTAAATTAATATGCAAAGCTCATGTTTCACATAAAGCTATATAAACAATGACTTCAGAAATCCACTTCCAATTATGCAAAGCATGTAGCGCCTGTGCTTTTGAAGATCTGCATAGGTACAGTCTGTCTGAGTCAGCAGTTTGGAAAAAACCCCTTCAGTTCTGCCTATTCACTTCAGTAACTCTTTACATCTCATTTCTACTACTCCATTAACCTTGGAAACTGCCATTCTTCATGGTTACACATATTAACTCCATAAAATGTTTCTGTACAGCATTATAGATCTGCATTGCACCATACAGAAAAGCCAAAATCACACTTCCTGGCAAGGGAACAGGAATAGAGACTGGCTGGATTAATACAATGGAAAGGGCAAAAGAACAACATAAACTGATTAAGATTTGTGTTGCTAATTACTGGCTGTGGCTTGTTATTGCTCTATTTGAGCCTATTATATTTTTGATGGCAGAAACAACAGCAGCAATCAAAAAATGGTGTTTAATGTTTCATTTTCAGAAGGAAATGAAATAGCATCTCTCCAGTAGGTGAACAGAAAACCTGTAAGGAAGGCTCCACAGTGTACTGGGAAGTTCAGGGCAGCTGTTCAAGGCAGCCGGTTCAAGGCCCACTGAATCCCTACAGCACAGGGATGCTGTGGGTGGATTTTTAGAAAGTGTGTGATGGCAGTAAGGCGTGCCTATTCTGCATGTTTACCCGCGTTTAACACAGAGCATATGAAAGAAAACCTGTACCTTTGTGTGCTGATAACAAACGTGACTGGTCCTTAATATGGTCAAAGGGTCTGAACCTAACAGTGACTCCTTCATTCTGGCACAGAATCATGAATAGCTGCAGTAATTTTAAGAAATAGAGCTGAATAATTTGTGCCTACTATGTGAGGTTCTTACCTACTCCTATTACTCCTGGGAATGTACTTTCTCATGCATGTTCCTGGAATGAAGAATATTAAGAAAACACTAAATATACCTCTGTAGATACATTTCGGTTTGAAATAGATACAGTTCGATGGAAGAGGAATAACCAGGTAGTAGGTTTCAGACAGAATGTTTGGAAAGGGAGGCTGCTGCTTTCATGTGCCATCCAGGGAGGTGCTCTTGATGGATGCCTTAGTATGTTTGAGGCATCTCCAAAGAACAGTATTTTTAAGATGCAGGTTTTGACAAATGTTCCCAGGGCAACTAGGAAGTGGTAGGCAATCTTTTCTTTGGTGTGCATCCTCTCCACTGTTATTGAGGGACAAAAAAAAAAAAAAGGAAGAGACCAAAGAAGGTTTTCTCAGCATTGCCTGACACAAGAAAATTACAGGGTGGCCATGCATGTCCAGGACTCTCTGCTAATCTGTTGGGCATGACCGAAAATGCTGGAGTCAGGTTAGGAAAGCAGGAAGAAGCAGAGAGAGAGAGAGAGAGAGAGAGAACTGAAGGGGTAGAAAATGTGCTTACACCAGACTCTGGTGCACAGGAAGATTTGCTGAGAGTTCCCATCCTCCTACTTTGCCATAGGCACAATAGAAGCCTGAGGATTTCAGGGAACACAAATCTGGGAGCCAGCTGCTTTGTTAAACATAAATGATGTAAGGAGTTATAATTTAATCATACAACTAAATGGGGAGAAGACTGAGACCAAAATAGGACTGCTAGCAATGTCTGCCCACGTCTGGCAAAACAGCAAGAGAATACAGAATAATGGAGAAGTGCATACAGTGCTGTCACCCAGGATCTTGGCAACAAGAGGCAGCAATTAGCTGTGACCTATGGTAAATCTGACAAAGGCAGCCAAAACTGTAACCTTTTCATCTGACTTGAAGTCAGAGAAAGCTGGATTGACTAGTGTAAAACAATAACTTCTTGACACTGAAAGTGAATGAAGGAGGGCATCTGCCATACTGAAAATCTGTAGGAACAGATTGGGTGTCTGGGAGCATTTTTGCCACGAAAGGGTCACTATAAACAAAAAGAGCTAATTTCTGGTTATGGAAAGAATGTAAGTGTTCCTTTCTTCCATCTCCAAAGCACATGAGCTACCTGTAAAAGATGTAAAAAGGCAATATAATATACTTAATGTAGTTATGTATGCTTTTTTCCTTTTATTTTTTTTTATTTCAGATTTGTGGTGTATGAAATGGAAAAAGAATACCTCTGGCTACTCCAACTACCTTTTCCACCCAAAGTTGTAGTCAGGGACAGGCTTACGTCCCAAGATCAAATCAGAGAATTCTCCAGACCCTCCTCCAGCACCGGGAACATCTATAGGTAATTTTCCAGCTATATTGTATCTGGAGCAACATTTACCACTGAAAGGTGGTTGCCAGTGGTCTGTACATTAAATAGCTTTGTCTTTTTCTCCAACAACCCAAATGGTATAAACTGAAAATATGAAATCAACAGATTTACTGCTCGTGGGATTAACTTCCAAGGAAAGTTGCACGAGACTTGAGCCACATGAGAGCACATGACAAGCATTTCTTCTAAGTGACACGGTAGGCATTTCTAGCATGCTCTCTATGCATTTCTATCCAAAAAGTCCCCTGGAATGTGCTCCAGAATAAGCAGAGCTGCAGCGTGGTGACATTACTCCTAACTATCTGAAACAGGGACAAAACCTGAGATTACAACTTGTTTGTCCAAAATCAGGCATCAGTCTAAACAAAAGACACAACTAGGACTGGCTAGAAACATGACAGTTTATTTATTCATGTCATAGCTGTGTTTGCCTCACACATTACTGCCACTAAAGAAAATGACTTTGGGTGAGGGGCCACGTTTGTAAGTCCCACATTTGTGCAGAACAACACAATGACAGAGCATGAAAGAACAGAAAAGGAGGCCAATGATGCATACCTTTTCCTGGCTTGCTCCCTTCTGTAAGACTGGCTTGTTCTTGGAATAATGTGTAATCCTATTAACTGTGAGGTTATTCAATTCAGAAGTGAAGCACAAGAAGCCAGCTTATTGTATAATGCATATATTGTGTTCCTATAGATTTAACATCCCAATGCTATCTTCCTTGGCTTGTAAGTGACCAAGAAAATTAAATTATTTTCATTCTAGTTCTCATTTGTCTAAAATAAGTATCAGTGTTGATGATACAAAACAAAATTAGGCTAATTTTTAATTATTTAAAAACTACTTACTACCTTTCCTAGTTTCCAGGGGCAATGTTTTTACAGAGTGGGCAAAAGTAAAAGTGAACAGGATTTACTGGAATGGGAATGCAAATGAAAGAACTTATGCCACACAGAAGGTGAGAAGCTCACTGCCAGCTCATAGGCTTAAGAGTGAGAACCACCTACTTAAAAGCTTAAGTTATTAGGGTCCAGACAGGCAGATGAAGAGAAATGTCACTCATTTACAATTAGCATAAACATTCAAACCTACTTTTTTACTCATTTGCTAGTTGACAAAATAGTAATGGTTGGTTCTGAAAGAGCTGCTCTGTTCATTCTCTTTGAGGGGAGATTTCAGTCCTTCATAACTTCCTGGCTTTCTGCTCCCCTGGCTATGTTGAGTAGGCTCTGGTGATATTTGTAAGATAAAGAGTTCATTTCTGCATGTCTAAACTGGGGCTTTCCAGCTCCCAGCTATATACATTTTTAGTCTCTTCAGCTGCTTTCAGCTGCCTGGGAATCTTTAATAAACTTTTCATCAGGGCTGAGCCCTGGCCATGTGCGCTCAGCCACCTGGTGTCAAACTTGCTGCCTTCAGCCACCTGATGGGAAGGTATAGAGAAGACAGACATGGGCTACTCTCAGAGATGTGCCATGAAATTACATGAGAAAAGGGTCACAAGCTGCAACAACAGAAATAATGATTATTTAAGCAAGAGATCAGTCAAACCCTAATACAGGTTACCCAGATGGGCTGTGGAATCTTCATCCTTTGAGATGTTCAAAACTTGACTGAGCTGGTGTACACTGGCCCTGCTTGAGAAGGCTGTTGGATCAGATGGCCTCCAGAGGCCACCCCCCTCGCCCCAAACTAAAGAAACTCTAATACTCCAGAAACACAAGTATTGCCTTGGAGAAGTCAGTGTTAAAACATACGATCTTAAAAATTGCTACGTGAGATGCTAGGAATTGCCTTCATGATCCCCTACATAATTTTTGAATGAACATTTCAGAATGACAAGACAGGCTGAGAGTGTCAACTACAGCCTGAAAAAAAAAGTGCTTAAGTAAGTAGAATGGTAAGTCCTCTTCACCATATAGAGAAGACTTATTTCCAGCCAAGGTAGATAATGAAATATCACTCAGTTGGGGTGTCTGCAATAGTGAATGTTGGTTTTTTTTTCCCCCACAAGTAGATAGTCAGACTCTAAAGTTCATGGTTATTATCTGCTAATATATCTGGTTTCTTGATGCTAAAGAGTTGTCAGTTGTGGTGAATCTAATCTTGAAATAGAATAAAGCAGAAATAAGTCAGACTCAAAGACAGACTGAGATGACTTTTTCAGACTACTGATTTCAGATGGAAGATAAGTAAGAAGAGATGTCAAAAATATGCACAATGTTGAATGGTGTAAAGAGGAGAGCTGAGACATGCGTTTTTACTGCTTCATATAATACTAAAATGAGGCAAATTTAAGTGAGACTGAAGTGGAAAATGGGACAGTGGGAGAAAAGAAAATAAGGGTTTTTTTTTTTTGTAACAATGATCACACTGCAGTTTCACAGAATCACAGAATGGTTTGGGTCGTAAGGGACTTCAAAGATCATCTGGTTCCAATCCATCTCTATGGGCAAGGGCACCTTCCACTAGACCAGGTCAGTTAAAGCCACATCCAACCTGTCTCTGAACACTTCCAGCGATGAGGCAGCCACAACTTCACTGGGCAACCTGTTCCAGTGCTTCTCCACACTCACAGTAGAGAATTGCTTCCTAATATCTAATCTAATCCTACCTTCTGCCAGTTTAAAGCCATTCCGCCTTGTCTTATATCTACACGCCCTTGTAAAAAGACCTTCTCCAGCTCTCTTGCAGGTCCCTCTTAGGTACTGGAAGGTTGCTATAAGGTCTCCCTGGAGCCTTCTCTTCTTTGGGCTGAAAAACTCCAACACTCTCAGCCTGTTTTCATAGAAGAGATGCTGCAGCCCTCAGTGCATCTTCACTGCCCTCCTTGGGACTTGCTCTCTCCCATCCACATTTTGTGCTGAGGGCTTCAGACCCAGATGCAGCACTCCAGGTGAGGTCTCATGAGGGCACAGTAGGGGGGAGAATTGCCTCTCTCAAGGTGATTGTCTCAATTTCCTGACACAGGATAAAATAAGGGCTAGGAATCTAGGAAGATTCCAGAGAGTACAAGTACAGATTCATAGATTATGACAGCTTATGATGAATGTGGGGACTTAAATGTTTTCTGTTTATTCGTTGTCCTCTGCATGTAGAGCCCTGGGCAGTGAACAGGAAGGGCAGTCAGTACAGCACCTTGGAGCCCTTTTCTAGGACTCCTGTCTTAAAAAAAAGTATAACAAAGAAGCCTACAAATTGACTGTATGTTTTGCATGCACTGCTAAGCTCTTACAGGCAAACACTTGTCAATTTGCTTTGTAAGGTAAAAAATGATACTTAACAGAAGAAAGAAAATGGAAAAATAATAAGCAGTAGCTTTTTATCATCAATGGTTGCATTGAAGGCAGAACCTGAGCAAAACTTATTCGTTATAAGTTTCTATCTTCTAAAATTATTTTGTTTCTGAACACACACAACACTGTAGTGGGTAACAAAGTAAAATTAATGACTGCAGAGATACAGTTATCTTAGTTTAAGGGTTCCACCGTGTTAACAATACACTGCAGCAAGCACCAAGCTTGTTTTATGTGTGTGATTCAAAATTAATATAACTAGACTTTTCATATAGGGAAAGAACCATATGCCACTTTATTCAGCAGGAGTTTTCATGTTGCCTTTGTGCGTAAATATTTTAGAATTTTTGTATTGCAAATTTCTCTTCAGTTTTGTTCCTCTTCATCCTACTTCATGTCTCAGTATTGCAAAACTATCAAGCATATGGCATCCTAAAGACTTTAAGACCCTCTTCACTTTAAATATTTTAATGGATACATTGATTTACACCATGTGTTTGAATAGTCTGATGAGCACTTCCCGCCTGTCAATGAACACCCAGGAACGCTAATCCATTAACCTAAAAAAGAATGAATGAAGACTGTTGGAAGGCAATTATTGGAGAGATTATTTAAGAGTACCTCAAGAATGCCAAACCTCTGAAATGTTCCCTTTTGATGTCACAGCTCCTGTAATTCCAGCATCTGTGCTGTATATGTAGAAAATTCACTGAAGCAACAAAAGCAGTCGGGCAACCTGAGTGCTTAGCATCTCATTAAAAAGTTGTAGCTCAATTGTGCCTTCTAATATGGACTGGGAAATGTCAGTGTTCTTTCTACATAGTATTTTAATGACTGCAGCAAAAGCAAAGTTCTATATTTAGTGGAGAAGCTTGCTGTTTTTAATCAAGGCAGGTACTGTGGTGGAAATGTCCTGCTGAGTTGTGGGCTATCCAGATCATAAAGCAAATTCAACACTATTGATAGTGGAGACTTTTCAAGCTTATGCATGGTTAGTATGCACACTTTAAGGAATTTTATTCTTAGAAATAAATACATCATTTATATAGATTATCTAGATTTATTAGGCTTTTGTGTTTATTTGGAGGCTGCAACATTACTATTCAATATAGTTTTGTATCCAAAGCTCTTATTCCGAAAACTTTTGTATGGCTTTAAGGGGCCCTTGCTTAACTCTTTGCAAGCTTTCAGCATAGCTGTTTGTTTGCAGTTGCAGTAAATGCAGGCGGATCAATGCTTCAGTCCCCTTTGCTGAGAAAGGACAATGAAGATGCACAGAGAATCTCTTGCACACTTCCACGTGTATCTGCATGCTGCCGGGCCTCACCAAGTTCTACATATCTTTCATTTTCTTTACTCACCTGTTATGCTTTATTTATTCCTGTACTCTGTAAGCATTATTCTTCCAACAGTTTAAATAATCAAAGCAAATGCAACAGATCTCATAATCTCTCAGGAAGGCTTATGAGACTGCTAAGAACATAGCAGTGCAGAATGTGGTTCAGTTCACTTCCTTCCACTTCCTCTTTTGAGCTGTGCTTGTCAAAGCTAGCCATCCTTTAAGCACATCTAGTGGTTCTCTTTTTCCAGACAAAGAAGAAAAATTCTAGATATAGGACATTCAAATAAGACATAAAATTAAAAATTAAGTTTTGCTTAAAAAAAGATATGAAGGACTTTGCAGGGCTAAAAAAATCTACTAATTAAACTCTAAATTTTGAATAAGTGAGCATGTTCAATGCACTGATGCAGTTTTTATTACGCTTTTTTAACAAAAGGCTCCCATTTTAGTTGGAATATAAAAGAGACAAAAGAATGGAAGAAAATAGATTCGAGGATTTGAGGATGGCTAATTCTCCTCTATCTGTAAGATGGATACAATGTTCATAACTGGCTTTCACTTCTACTGGTTGCCAAGGTACAGGGCAAAGAGGTTACACGTGGATGCTGTGATTAGGACAGGATTAACCTTGTCAGAGGGGGAATTTGAAGGAATCTAACTATTCATGACTGATTGCAATTGAAAAGGATCATTTCAGGTCAGAAGTGTCTGCACCTCTTTTCTTCTTGTTACTCCACAAGTAACAAAGGGGACAGCAGATGGATTCAAAGAAGTTTGCCTCGCACCACACCACAGCTTAAGTCTTGCTTGTACACAAACGTGACCAATTCAGCCCTTTCCAAGCATGACTATGTGAGGCCATGAATATGCAATAATTTAGTTGGAGGCCCTCAAGAGCTTACTAAAGAACATTTGTAATTTCCGACTTGTGTGCCGGTTATTTCTACATCATATTGAAAAATGTAACATTAAAGTTACATAACTTGCTCAGCATCCAGTATTGTTATTAGGACCATGTGCCACACAGCCGCACACACACGACTGGGGACTGCACACACAGCAGTGCAGCTGCAGGGCCACATCCGTGCCCTGACCCCGTGTGACTTCAAAATATCAGCAGAAATCTTTTCTTGGAATAGAAGTCTCAGCATGGCAGAATCACGTCAATTAAATGTTAAGTCTGGGCTAGGTAGGTTATTCTTAATGTAATTCCTCCACGTGTGGTGGCTTTCTTCCAAAACAAGGTATTTATTTACGCACATCTGTATAGAAGTCGTTATTTCTGATAAACCAGTCCAGCTCATGGTAATTACTTTGAAATAAGAGAGTCCACTACCAAAATTTCTTAGATAGCTAAACCAAAATCTGTTTGAATTCCTCTAACCTATCACAAATAGGTACAGGTTTTTGTGTGCTTTTCACAGTCTTCTTGGCAAATAGAAAATATGACATCACAGTAACTGATGAAAAGTAATAGTGTTTCCATGTCTTGGAAATGATGTTTTTAAGGTGGGTGTGTATGTGGACAGAAAATACCACTGGTTTAACTTACAGAACTAAATAACAAAATTAAGGCTACAAAGAGATGTTTGCCTAAGCACACAAGCCTGCGTGGATGGATGGCAGTTCAGAATCAGAGGAATGAAAAATTTCAGGAAGTACCCAGGAACTTGGTCTTACATCACAGTCTTAAGATGACATATTAGCATGATCCAGGACATAACAAAGTAGGATTATAGGCATCTGTGCTTACAAAAACTTCTAGTAAAGGTGCTGATAGAGAAAGAGCAAAGCTTGGTACAGGTTACTTAAGCTCCTGGCAAGCTCATTCTCCCTGTTGTAAACTCCATTCATATCTCACTGATGCCTTACACTGGGCAAGAAATTTAAACCATAAAAGAAATGTCAGTCCCGACATTCCAAACTTTCTAGAAAATAACTGAAATTAAGAATGGTTTTGTTCCATTTAAATCATTCCCTAGAAGCCATATCTTTGTGTCCCAAATGTGACCCTCTCCTAAGCTGTATGGGGGTTGCTTTGCATATTTCTGTTTGTTGGGTTTGGTTTTCTTTTCCCCTGGTTAAAGCCATGAATGCACTTTAGCCAGGTTCTGTGCCAGCTCCATCCTCATCCTGCATATTAGAGCAGAACCTGTCTATTTGCAGGGAGGCAAGGGGGACAAGGAGGGACAAGGGCAGGGAGGCAACTGGAGTTATACAATACAGATCACTTCAGAATTCACTGCCATGCTCCCACCATATGTTAAATGTTTTAAGAGTGACTGATTTTACCTGTAAACTTTCAGGATGGGAAATATGCACTGCACAGATAATATATATACTGTATTAAAGTAGGAAGAAGACCTTTTTGTTTGTTTGTTTTGGATGTTGTACTCTTTGTCTAGGCCTCTGAAAACTTCAAATTCTTCAGAAAAAAACCAAGTGTACAGTGTGCACTCCAGGTGTGTAAGCTGCACTCAGCATCAACTGATGTTGACATACTACAGTCTAAATCAGAAGGCTTTCTAATAAAAAAGGATTCCTACTACAGCAACCACAAGTATATCAATGGTGCTGTTGCTATCTGTACACACTAAGCCAGACAAAGGATTTCTGCCATGCAAAACATCATCTCCACTGAAAAAAAGATCTGCCGTATTTTATCCTAGTGAAGAGAGGAACTCTTCCACAATGTAATGTATCTAAACAACTAAAATGCTACATCTGCTCTCCTTTAACTCCTTTATGTTCTTCCCTTTGAACTAATCTCACACTCTTGCAGACAAATACGTACCAAATGAGGTTGCATTTAGGATTTTGCCTTGCTTACACAGTTGGTACTTCTATTTCCCTGAGCGAGGTTATCAGGGGAGCTCCATCTGCGATGCTTCGATTTAACAAATGAAAGAGGGCTGTTAGGAAGTGAAGCCTCTTACAAGACTCTCCAGATAAATGCACTAGAAAAGTGCCTGCTCAGTAGCGCTCTCTGTTCTTTTAAGGTCTCTTGTCCGATACTGCTCGAATTTGCCCTTTAAGAAACAGCATTTGAGAGATCATTGCAAGACTGCTCTGAATTTTTAGATTCTAGTTCCCTCCGGCTGGGCACTTCAGAATTTGAGTTTTATTATATGAGGCTATCCCGTGAAGTAAAAGAGTAATTAAAACAATCACGTGGCAGCCTTTATTTTAAATGTAAGGCAGCACAACTTAAGTTCTCTTAGAAGTCAGTTCCATCGAAGAGGTCTCCGCGCTGAGGTGTCACCTCCCATTCTCCTTCCCAGGGCGGGACAGCAGCGAGCATCCTGCGCGCAGGAGCTGGAGGGCTCCAGTAAAAGCTCTGGGCTCCTTAGCTTTCTTGCCCAACGAAACCCACTTCCCTGCAAGCCCCGGTGCCGATCTGAAATAACCTCTTTGAACTTCGCCGCTGAACATAGCATTGCTCCGCTCCGGTTGCGCGGGTGCCACCGGGATGCTCGGCGGGCTCTCCGCGACCGGCGGGAGCAGCGCCGGGCCGGGCTCGCCTGGCTGCAGCGCTCCCGGCACGGCCACCGGGCCCTTCCGACCGCCCGGGGCCGCCGCCAGGGCAGCGCGCCCGCCCCGGGGCTCACCGGGGAGCTCGGCGGGGCCGGCATGCCGCTGTCCGGGAGCCGCGGCAGGTGCCGGCGGCGGCAGCGCCTCCCCGGGACGCCCGCCTGCCGGGGAACCGCGGCCCTCGCCCCGCCGCTCACCTGCCCGCCCGCTGCTCCCGCTGCTCCCGCTCGCACGGTGCTGCTGCTCTTGCTGCTGCTGCTGCTGGTGCTGTCGCCGGTGCTGCTGCTGCTGCCGCCGCCCCCCGGCAGCGCCCGCCGCCGCCGCCGCGCCCCTCAGCGCGCCCCGCGCAGCACCATGTCGGGGCCGGGGCCGGGGCCGGGGCCGGGGCGGGCGGAGCGCGGCGCTGCCGCAGTGCCGCGCCGTGCCCGTGCCGTGCCGTGCCCGCCGAGCGCTACGCCGCGATCCCGCCGCTCCGCCGCCGGCTCCGGCGGGGAAAGTAGGTCAGGGCGGCACTGAGCATGCTCGGGGCCGGGCCGGGGGGCGGCCCCGCGGCCCGCGGGGGGCGGCAGGGCCGGGCACCTTAGGGCCGGAGCGGAGCCGGGGCCGGGATCGGGATCGGGGCCGGGCGGCGGCGGGAGGAGCGGCGGCGGGGCCGCTGCGGGAAAGGCGGGGAGGGGCCGGGAGGTGCGAGTCCCTGGTGCCCACGGCAAGCCTGCGGTCTGGCGGGATGCGCGCTCCGGTCATCGCCGCCCTTCTCAAGAGAAGCTGGCGAGAGCAAGTGCTGCAGGAAAGGGGTGACACCCCAGCCTGCCTAGGTCATCTCGAGAACCAAAATGCCACGCTTTAGAGAAATGGGGCACGTGGGTTCCCCGAAAGGCTTTATTCCTAATGGGGTTACGGCACCCAACTTCAGTTTAAGCTCAGTTTGAGGAGGTCCCAGCCTGTCGGAAGCTGACACTGTGTAGGTATCTAAGTGCTTTGTCACTATAGGTTAAAGCTGCCTTTTAGCTTGATCAAAACTGCTTTGTGGTTGGTGCTACCTGTTCAGGCTGTGCAGATGCCAAAAAATGGATTAAGACATATGTGGGCAGCCACAGGCAAGAGTCTGGCAGGGACCCAGTGTGTGCTGGTGCTGCCCTGCACCACTCTCCCATGCTTCCTCCCTGACCTTTTGGTGTCAGAAGAGGAGGATGCAGGGTGACCTTCAGCTGAGTGGCAAGGCCAGTGGGATAAACCATGGATGTCTATGTTTCCAGATGTTTGTAGTTTTATTATACCAGGCTTGGGCCTTGGTCTTCATAGCCTCTTCTGATTGCTTCCAGGGAGTAGTAACTCTGCTCATGGGAGAAGTGATGAGAGAGCACTTGCTGAAACAGGCAGGAAAACGTGGGTTAGGACTGCATGTCATCACAGGGGAAGGTATACGAGAGGCACATTGTGGTGCACATCAAAGCAAGTCTCCAGTCTGCCCAAGGGAAAACTGAAGAGGAATTCCAGAGAGGCAGACCCACTCCCAGAAGCTGGGCTGGTTATGAGGGCCTGGGTGTCTGGTCCCACCACCTTGCATGTAAGAAGTGCAGGAGTGGCTACAGCAGTTGGACACCAATGTATCCAGTGCTTGGGAGCAGTGCAGGCACTGGTGAGAAGAGGCTTCTGACAGCCATGTATTATGTTCAGTGTTTCTAGTTTGGAGAAATTGGAAGACAGTGGGGAAGATGCATCTGATGTTGTCAGACTTGGGCACAGCCAGGTGCCAAACTGAGGAAATAGGTCAAGGAGCGTACTTCTTACTCATCCACTCTTCCAGCAAAACATTTTCTTGATGGGAGGAGCTGTTTAGGTCGTAGGTTCTTGTTTGTTACTGACTTGTGATGTGTGCTAGCTTGGCTCCACTTACTGTGTACTAGTTTTTCCTTCTAACCATCTTGAAATACTGGTTTTGAACACAATCGAGTGGCATTTGTTTATCAGTTAATGATGGAGCAGTTACATAGCTGAGGCCCCCCCGGTCTTACAAACTCCTTTAAGCCAGGTAGCACTCTGCCACTCTCTGACTGCCTATCAGATCTGTATGTGAGATGATGCCGAATTTTTGTATTTGGAAAAGTCACGTATCTTTCCTTCTGAAAGGGCCTACCCTTTTGGTCTCCTCAGCTTTTGGTGAACATGAGCTTGTGTTGCTGAAGACAACCACCACATTATTGTCTCCATGTCTGTTCCTGGGAGATCAATATCTCCTATGTTTGCTGTGGCCCAGTCTTGTCCTCCCATTCACTGTAGCTGTTCTGGGGGGTAACTCAGCTGAGAGATGTAGCCATTTCTTTGGGGACTGCAGTAGGTAGGAAGCAAGCAGTTAAAGCAGTGGTTATCCTGCACAACTTTCTTCATGTCAATGTTTCCTTGATGTTTCCTTTTCCTCCCCCTTCTCCCAAACTGCCTGTTCTAACACCCATGGCACAGAGCTTCTAGCTGACCATAAAATCCTGAAGCCTGGCAAGAAACTACCTTCCAGCAGATCAGGCTGCCTTGCCTAGAGCTTGAAATAGCTGACCCTGGACCTTGCTTCCAGCATTAGATATCCCCACTGGATATATAATTTGTGCCTTAAACACTGCACGTTCGGCAAACTTTCTGAACTGTCTGCACCCTGGTGGCTAATCCTGAAATCTTTGGTGCATAGGAGAAAACAGCTAAGGTGTCTGGGAGAAGAAGTGCTGACTTCAAATTCCTGCTTTATCCAGTCTGGGGCAACATCTGAAATCCCAGCCTGTTATGTGAGTGTGTGGACTTTGTGAGGCCTTTCTCCAGCCTGTTTTCCAATAGTGTTGCACCAGCTGCATGCAGAGCACTGGTGCACTGATTTGAGCAGAGACTAAAACACAGGTCTTCTGGATGTGCAGTCTAGCTCTACTTAAGCTATAAAACCCTCCCTCATTTACCTGAGATTAAATTGTTATTTACAGATGAAAATGCATAAATGATAAAATTAGCAATGTTGTTGTTTTCTTTGATAATGGCTGCTGTAGATAAACCCTGAGATTCTAAACTTAGTGGTACAGGTGAGCAGGTTCTAGTCCTAAAACCATAGCATCTTTTAATAAGATACATTTTTTTATCTTAGAGCAAACAGAAATTTGGTATTGCTAATCATCTTATCTGAACAGCGTAATCAGGGAGGCCTTGTAATCACACTGTTAGAAGTCTAAGATAAGATTAAATTGTACATTTTGTGTAATTACGGTCCCTCCATCCACTAGATGGAGCAGGATATGGGAATGGCTGAGACAAGCTTGTGTGCCGCACAATGTAAGGTAACAGCAGAGAAACAAAAGAAAAAAAGTTTTTAAATAGTATTGAGCAAATTAGCTGTATTAATATGCCAGTCAATACAGGTACATGAGGGGATATTCCATTTAGAAATTAGCTTGCAATATTTCTCATGAAGTAGAAAGGAAATTTTGATTACAAGGAATATCTTGTTTCAATATGGTGATGTTACGCCTTTCTTTGTTTTTTAAAATTTCTAGACCCGAGTATAATTAGATCTTGCATGAATACTAATGAGAAAATACTAACTTTCTTTATTAGGATACATATCTTTAGTGTGCTGCACTAACTCAATTAAATTGTTTTCTGAAATACAAGCTGTATTTTAGTTTTAGTTGTATCTGTTACCTGAGTTGTTACCTTAGTCACTGTAATCGTATTATTCCCATCTCAAAAACTGCAAGTCCAGCCTAGACCAGCACTGCTTTTGTTGAGTAGCATCCTGTTTTTTGGGAAAGATGTGGACACCTGAAAGACTTGCATCTGATCTTGGTTGGGGTGGAGGTGGAGAAATCGTATAGTTCTGGGAACTCCTGGCCTGCCCCAGAGATGCCAGACTTGTGTGGGAGGAAGTGTCACAGAAGGGGATGAGCATTCCTACCTTGAAGCAGACAGCTGGGTTCTAGTTCAAAGTACTTTATTTATTAATTTATTTTAGCCAGCATACATTCTTGCAGCAAGGAAACACTTCTTTTGGTACCTTGCTTTGTATTAGTCCTTTCAGAAATATCTTACTCTGAATTGTGTCCCAGGGCATTGTGGCTTATGTTTTGTTCTTGTTTCTCCTCCCTATCTTTTGAAATAACTAAAAAAAAAAAAAATAATTAAAAAAAAAAATTAGACATGAAGCTCATGATGGCTTTTATTTGTACCTCATAATATCATGTAGTGCTAATTATGTCACTTCTGCATTTCCAGGTTTGTTACTTTCCAGTTTTCTTGGTGCTTCCTTTTTTATCACCTTGGGTGAAAAGGAATGACCAATTAAATTTTATTCCTCCTTATCTTTTAAGACATGGGGCTACAAAAGTGACTTGTTTTTATACCTTTACTGTGACTCCTCTCTTTGCTCCTCCCAGAAGAGGAAAAATTCTCAGCTTGTTTGAGGATGACTTTCTCTGCAGTGATCCATTTTTGTCACTCATTTCTAGGGGAAATTCCTTCCTGAACTGTGTCCTAGACACAGTCCATAAATGAAAGAAAACCACTAATTATGTTGTCACTGTAAGATTATCTTATTTGACTGCATATATGATTCTTCTTGAAATAGCAGCCTATCTTTTGTGGTTTAGTTTCCTTTTTGAGGCTCTCCTGGTTTTGCAGTATATTCTCTTGTTGGAAAGGTCTCTGCCATGTCCTACATGTGAGTGGACAGTTTCTACATGCAGTTGTAGTTGTGTTGAAAGTACGTTGTTCCAGCTCTTCAGTGATGTGTGCTGCAGAAAGTCTAGCTGTTGATGAGCTGAGGCGAGGGCAGATATGTCTGCATAAATTACTGGCAGCTGAGCACAGGGTGAAATCCACACCTCTTGTGATCTGAAGGGAAAATTCCACAATGAAGTTACAGAAAACTGGGTTCAAAGGGTTTGGCACCATTGTTTAAAAGCTGCCAAGCTCTTTAGGACATGAAGGAATAAAAGGGCAGGTGTCCCCATCCCACACACCAGCACAAAACTTTCCATGTGTAAGC
>NW_020955854.1:169265-173564 GCF_003031625.1 Empidonax traillii
GGGTGAAATCCACACCTCTTGTGATCTGAAGGGAAAATTCCACAATGAAGTTACAGAAAACTGGGTTCAAAGGGTTTGGCACCATTGTTTAAAAGCTGCCAAGCTCTTTAGGACATGAAGGAATAAAAGGGCAGGTGTCCCCATCCCACACACCAGCACAAAACTTTCCATGTGTAAGCTGAGGCTAACCGAGAACACTTACAGATAAAAGAGTTTAGGTTCCTTTCTTTTCCTGCACCTCTTACCACTTCCCTGCCCCATGATTTCCTATACATTTCCTTCTAGCTACGTAAAACTGGAGACAGAATATTGCCTGATGAGATAAAGCTCAAGGCTGGAAATGAAGTCGCTGAGCCAGGCACAGAAGAGTTTCAGCTCTCTGTCAAAGCCCAAGAGGGTTTTTGTCTTTAGACAGAAGTACTGGATGACAAATGGATTAGTGGGGACACTGGATGAGCCAAAGGCCCAAGAACAGTTACCTTAATACTGTCAGATGCCTCAGGCTCTTTAATTATTTTCCTTTCTTACCAAATAATTTTACTTATTTCAACTTCCTATTGTATGAAAGAATGATCATTTCTCTAATCGCCTTTGCTGACCTCGCCTGGCCCATAGCTCTTCAGCTGAATAGACTGGGATATGGCAATAAAAAACAAATCTTCACCACTAATTAGCTTTTGAAACATCAGTGCACTGCATGAACTGACTGTCAGGCATTGTACCACCATGGAAGCAATCTACAACTGCATGTTGTGAGTGTAAAATAATATGAGCCACGGAATACAGTGCTGAATTGCACCTGAATGAAAAGATACTGGGAATGTTGCATGACCTTCAGCAAGATTCAGTGTTTGTGTCAGTGAGAAAGATGAGCCAAATTATTCATGAGGCTGCAAGGGGGAGAAGGGACATGTGATCTTGGAGCAGTTAGAGTTATGTTATTCTTGGGGAAAAAACCCCAAGATTATTATGTTAATATTACCATTTATCTTACACTCTCACCAGAGTCAGAATTTTAGAAATGTGTCAGACTTTGTGTGTTTTATCCAGCTGCAAAAATACAATAGGATTTTAGAGCATCAGTCGATCCTGGGTTTATTCTTTTCTGGTTTTGTATTTTTTATGAAGCAAATGCTTTCATAAACAAAGTGAATCAATGGGTGTAAATTATCAGTAAGGTGGCTGTAGGATAGGGGAAACTTTTAAAGAATATAATTTAATCATGCATTAACATGTGAAAAAAACAACAGACATAATTAAAAGCAAAAAGACAACAAAGTATTCAGTATTTTATAAAATAAAAACAAAACCTGAAACTGTTTTCAGTGATGTGGTCTGAAGCTGTGTCTTTTGGGACACAGAGGAAGCTGAGTATATTATTGCAGGAAATAATAGGAAATATGACTTTGAAAATACTGCTTATCATTAGGAATGAGAATTCCGTTTTTCAGCATGATCTGCAGTTGAGCAGCACTGCTGAGCAGCACTGGTACAATAAATGCAGAATTTGTTCTATGTCTGCACAGAAGGTGTGCCAGGCTGGACCTTTTTAGTTTTAGAAGTTTGGTATGTTGTCAGCCCATGCATTTTCTTATTAGATATAGATTTTGGTTTCACAAAAGAAAGCATGTAAGCTTTTTTTTTTTTTTTATGATTAAATATACTATTTCAACTAATGCTCTAAGTCCACAGTAGAACAGTGAAATTAAGTATGTGAGTAATTGTAGTGAGTCAAACCAAACCTGACACACACCAAATGAGAAGTGAAGGTATTGGGTGGCTGAAGTCTGAGTATTTTCTGCTAAAGAAAACTATATAAAATATAGAGTGACATTTTTTCCCGCAGCCATTTCAGTTTACCTGCAGTGTACAGAGGTCTGACATTAGCAAATGTCCATGAATGATCTCAGACAGCGTTGACACAAACAGAATGGTCGCATTTAGATCTACTGCATGGAAATCCAGCTATGCTTCAAGGAGGATACAACCCCATACAACCTTGGGACGCCTACAGGTGCAGCCACTTGAGTCACTGTAAGTGTTTCAAAGAGGGTGGGGCACATCTTACAGTTCTGGCCGGAAAAGTATATTCAGGGAACTGTAGTTTAAAGAAGCTGAAATGTCATCCGTTTGCAGCCTGTTGTTATTAAATCCTTCTGGCCTGAGCGGTTTGGTTTCTGGCAAGTAAAAAACCATTTCTGAGATACCCAGGGTGCACTGGGCTTTCCTGCTGGCTATTTCTGTGGGGGGTCCCAGTATGAGAAGCTGTTCTTCACCTGCTGAGGTCATGATTTCTCGAACTGACAAAAGAGGTACAGAATTCCCTGTTTGGGGTGCTTATTTTTGATCAGTCCCTGGAAAGAGGCAAACACTATACTGTCCAGCTGAATTGATTTTGGTCCTGAAAGCCACCTTTTTTGGTCATTTGCAGTAATATTTGCAAGAGACTTTTTGCTTTTCCCATGCCTATATTCTACAGCTTGCAATTCCAGTGGATTCTCACATTAAATACTGTGTTTTCTGTTGTGTCAGTTCTGTGGTATAAACTGTTCCCTCAGTAAAGCTCAGTTTTAACAAGGTTCATTTTTAATACTATCTTGAGCTTTAAGATTTTACTACCTTAAAATCTACATTTCTGATATCACATTAAATGAGTTAATCCAATGTGTATTTTGCCTTTTCAGATATTACAGTTCATCCTGCTAATTAAATATACTTAAGCAGTACTTGAACCTTTATGCAGGAGCCCTTTCAGTTCAGACTTTCAACTTCACCACAATGTAACCCTGCCATCTACTGGAAAGTATTTAGTAGTTTTTTTTTCTGTAAAATTGGGATGGGGATGTCTATAAATTTTACCTACAGAAAAGGCCACCACTGCTCTGAAACGCACAGGCTGATTTGCTGCTGTTCGGTTTGGGCATCTGAAATGCACAGAGGGTGAGTTACATGGAAAAGGATCAAACGTAGTAAACACGTTCTTTTCCCTCTCAGACAGTCAACATTTTCTTTATCGAAAGTTTTCAAATCCCTCATCCTCCAGCTACCTTTTGATTGGTATCCCAGGACTGGGGAGGATGGTTGGGAAGTCCCCTGGCACTGGGGCTCCCTGTGTGATCGGAAAGCTTGGGAGTTCAGTGGGCAGTCAGGGAGTGCACAGTTCCTTTGGTGGCTCAGGCATTTTGCACGTGTGCATCTGATTTCTAGTTAAACAAGTATCTGGACCCTCAAGATCACAAGGTATTCATCTGGAAAGAAGAAAGAAGCAAGTCTGGATAGACTAGCTATAATAGAGCAGCTGTGCTGGAGGAGCTGTGCATGTTTCTGCGTTTCTGCTTGCAGGTGATGTTGTGGAATTAGCTGTGGGGCTACTGGGTCCAGTTTTGTCCTCTTCTCTATAAGTTGCTGGTAGACTTCTGGCATCTGGAAATACTGGGTCTAGTAAAAGATGAAGGCTTCTCTTGGTTTTCAGGGCTCATGTTTATCTTGCCTTTTTTATTTGTGTAGCTGAGGGGTGCAAAGGAGTTCTTGTAACCTGGTCAGGCATATACTGATGTCTGTGCTGCTGGGAGCATCTTGCCTGTGATAATAATATCGGAGCTGGTATCATTAATGATCACAGACCCACTCCATGTCATGCTCTTCCTATACCCTTTCTTCCTATACCCTCTTTGTGGATGAGTTTTTCTTTAGTTATTCCACAAGACTTCACCCTCCCCCACCCCCTTTCCTCCAGAATTAAACCTATAGCCTTGTGTAAAAGTCAGCCTAAAGATCAAGAGGAATTATCTCCTCTGGAAGAGAGAGAAAGAACCCCAAGCAAGACAATAAGGCAGAATTTGCCCCATAAAAGAGTTGAAGGGATTCATAAATCACCTGGCATTGGTTTGCAAGGACTGGAAGCCATGCCCCTGTTTAGTGAGCTGCAATGCAGAGATTCACAGCTAAAACTGTCCCTACATGGGTCCGAATCCCTTAGCACAATTCAGGTAACTTCATCAGCTCGGGTGCAGCCGTGTGTGTTGCACAGTGTTCAGTCCCAGAAAATAAACCCAACAGCAACTTCAGCTGTGCTGAGCAGGACACAGTGCTTGGTCAGACTCAGAGACATCTTTTCTGTGTCACTGGATGCAGCTCCCTGCAGAAGGAGCTAGGTTAGATGTGCCAGCAATGCAGCTATGCCTAATGACAGCTGACCTAGCAACTGTGGCAGCTCCCCATTAGCAAGTAGAAGTTTCTCCAGAACGATTTTTTCAATAGGAACAGCTTAGAAAATGAAGTATATTAAGTATCTGCTTC